>NW_027438252.1:0-275000 GCF_000715075.1 Nicotiana tabacum | reverse complement strand
AAAGACTAGGAACGATCATGGCGGGGCAGTGACTATGGTTTCTTAGGTCGTATTTGATAGTCCGGAAAAATTTTAGGCGATCCGGCTCCGGGGGGCCCGACCCACTCGGAAGGCGTGGGCGATAGCACACAAAAATATGGGAATCGGGCGGAATTGTAGTTTTTTGGCCAAAAAAGGCAAAAAATGAGGAACAATCATGGTGAGGCGGTGACTATGGTTCCTTAGGTCCTAATTGATGGCCCGAAAAGTTTTTAGGCGATCTGAGTCCGGCGGCTCGGCCCACTCGGAAGGCGTGGGGCACACAAAAAGAGGGTAATCGAGCGGAATTCTAGCTTTTTGGCCGAAAAACGCAATAAATGAGGAACGATCATGGCGTGGCGGTGACTATGGTTCCTTAGGTCGTATTTGATGGCCCGGAAACTTTTAGGCGATCGGGGTCCACGGCACCCGGGACCACTCGGAAGGCGTAAGCTATAGCACACGAAAATATGCAAATCGCGCGGAGTTCTAGTTTTTTGGCAAAAAAATGCAAAGCATTTGGAATGATCATGGTGGGGCGGTGACTATGGTACCTTAGGTCATATTTGATAGTCCGGAAAAATTTTAGGCGATCGGGGTCCGGGGATCCCGGAACCACTTGGAAGAGTGGGCAATAGCACACAAAAATATTGTAATCGGGCGGAATTCTAGTTTTTTGGCCGAAAAACGCAACAAATGAGGAATGATCATGGCTGGGCGATGACTATGGTTCCTTAGGTCGTATTTGATAGTCCGTAAAAATTTTAGGCGATAGGGGTCCGGAGTTCCCGGGTTCTCTTGGAAGGCGTGGGCTATAGGACACGAAAATATGGGAATCGCGTGAAATTCTAGTTTTTTGGCCGAAAAACGGAAAAAACTAGGAAGGACCATGGCTGGGTGGTGACTATGGTTCCTTAGGTCTTATTTGATAGTCCGGAAAAATTTTAGGCGATCGGGTTCTGCGGATTTTGAGACCACTCGGAATGCGTGGGTATAGCACACGAAAATATGGGAATCGGGCGAAATTCTAGTTGTTTGGCTGAAAAATGCAAAACACGAGGAACGATCATGGCGGGGTGGTTATTATGGTTCCTTAGGTCGTATTTGATGGCCCGGAAAATTTTTAGACGATCGGGGTTCGGGGTTCCCGGGACCCCATTGAAGGCGTGGGCTTTGCACACGAAAATATGGAAATCGCGCGGAATTCTAGTTTTTTGGCTGAAAAACAAAAAAGACTAGGAACGATCATGGCGGGGCGGTGACTATGGTTCCTTAGGTCGTATTTGATAGTCCGGAAAATTTTTAGGCGATCCGGCTCAGGGGGGCCCGACCCACTCGGAAGGCGTGGGCGATAGAACACAAAAATATGGGAATCGGGGGGAATTCTAGTTTTTTGGCCAAAAAATGCAAAAAATGAGGAACGATCATGGCGAGGCGGTGACTATGGTTCCTTAGGTCGTATTTGATGGCCCGGAAAATTTTAGGCGATCGGGGTCCACGGCTCCCGGGACCACTCGGAAGGCGTAAGCTATAGCACACGAAAATATACAAATCGCGCGGAGTTCTAGTTTTTTGGCCGAAAAATGCAAAGCATTTGGAATGATCATGGTGGGGCGGTGACTATGGTACCTTAGGTAATATTTGATAGTCCGGAAAAATTTTAGGCGATCGAGGTCCGGGGGTCCCGGAACCAATTGGAAGGGTGGGCAATAGCACACAAAAATATTGTAATCGGACGAAATTCTAGTTTTTTGGCCGAAAAACGCAACAAATGAGAAATGATCATGGCTGGGCGGTGACTATGGTTCCTTAGGTCATATTTGATAGTCCGTAAAAATTTTAGGCGATAGGGGTCCGGAGTTCCCGAGTTCACTTGGAAGGCGTGGGCTATAGGACACGAAAATATGGGAATCGCGTGGAATTCTAGTTTTTTGGCCGAAAAACGGAAAAAACTAGGAAGGACCATGGCTGGGTGGTGACTATGGTTCCTTAGGTCTTATTTGATAGTCCAGAAAAATTTTAGGCGATCGGGTTCCGCGGCTTTTGAGACCACTCGGAATGCGTGGGTATAGCACACGAAAATATGGGAATCGGGCGAAATTCTAGTTGTTTGGCCGAAAAATGCAAAACATGAGGAACGATCATGGCGGGGTGGTTATTATGGTTCCTTAGGTCGTATTTGATGGCCCGCAAAATTTTTAGACGATCGGGGTTCGAGGTTCGAGGTTCCCGGGACCCCTTTGAAGGCGTGGGCTTGGCACACGAAAATATGGAAATCGCGCGGAATTCTAGTTTTTTGGCTGAAAAATGCAAAAGACTAGGAACGATCATGGCGGGGCGGTGACTATGGTTCCTTAGGTCATATTTGATAGTCCGGAAAATTTTTAGGCGATCCGGCTCAGGGGGGCCCGACCCACTCGGAAGGCGTGGGCGATAGCACACAAAAATATGGGAATCGGGGGGAATTCTAGTTTTTTGGCCAAAAAATGCAAAAAATGAGGAACGATCATGGCGAGGCGGTGACTATGGTTCCTTAGGTCCTAATTGATGGCCCGAAAATTTTTTAGGCGATCCGAGTCCGGCGGCCCGGCCCACTCGGAAGGCGTGGGGCACATAAAAAGTTGGTAATCGAGCGGATTTCTAGCTTTTTGGCCGAAAAATGCAATAAATGAGGAACGATCATGGCGGGGCGGTGACTATGGTTCCTTAGGTCATATTTGATGGCCCGAAAAATTATAGGCGATCGGGTTCCACGGCTACCGGGACCAATAGGAAGGCGTAAGCTATAGCACACGAAAATATGCAAATCACGCGGAGTTCTAGTTTTTTGGCCGAAAAATGCAAAGCATTTGGAACTATCATGGTGGGGCGGTGACAATGGTTCCTTAGGTCATATTTGATGGCCCGGAAAATTTTAGGCGATCGGGATCCACTGCTCCCGGGACCACTCGGAAGGCGTGGGTATAGCACACGAAAATATGGGAATCAGGCGTAATTCTAGTTTTTTGGCCGAAAAATGCAAAAAATGAGAAACGATGATCGCAGGGCGGTTACTATGGTTCCTTAGGTCGTATTTGATGGCCCGGAAAAATTTTAGGCGATCGGGGTCCAGGGGTCCCGGAACCACTTGGAAGGGTGGGCAATAGCACACAAAAATATTGTAATCTGGCGGAATTCTAGTTTTTTGGCCGAAAAACTTAACAAATGAGGAATGATCATGGCTGGGTGGTGACTATGGTTCCTTAGGTCGTATTTGATAGTCCGGAAAAATTTTAGGCGATAGGGGTCCGGAGTTCCCGGGTTCACTTTGAAGGCGTGGGCTATAGGACACGAAAATATGGGAATCGCGCGGAATTCTAGTTTTTTGGCCGAAAAACGGAAAAAACTAGGAACGATCATGGCTGGGCGGTGATTATGGTTCCTTAGGTCTTATTTGATAGTCCGGAAATATTTTAGGCGATCGGGGTCCGCAGCTCTTGGGACCACTCGGAATGCGTGGGTATAGCACACGAAAATTTGGGAATCAGGCGAAATTCTAGTTGTTTGGCCGAAAAACGCAAAAAATGAGGAACAATCATGGCGGGGTGGTTACTATGGTTCCTTAGGTCGTATTTGATGGCCCGGAAAATTTTAGTCGATCGGGGTCCACGGCTCCCGGACCACTAGGAAGGCGTAAGCTATAGCACACGAAAATATGCAAATCACGCGGAGTTCTAGTTTTTTGGCCGAAAAATGCAAAGCATTTGGAACTATCATGGTGGGGCGGTGACTATGGTACCTTAGGTCGTATTTGATAGTCCGGAAAAATTTTTGGCGATCGGGGTCCGCGGCTCCCCGGATCACTTGGAAGGCGTGGGTATAGCACACGAAAATATGGGAATCGGGCGTAATTTTAGTTTTTTGGCCGAAAAATGCAAAAAATGAGAAACGATGATCGCAGGGCGGTTTCTATGGTTCCTTAGGTCGTATTTGACGGCCCGGAAAAATTTTAGACGATCGGGGTCCGGTGGTCCCGGAACCACTTGGAAGGGTGGGCAATAGCAAACAAAAATATTTTAATCGGGCGGAATTCTAGTATTTTGGCCGAAAAACGCAACAAATGAGGAATGATCATGGCTGGGTGTGCCTATGGTTCCTTAGGTCGTATTTGATAGTCCGGAAAAATTTTAGGCGATAGGGGTCCGGAGTTCCCGGGTTCACTTGGTAGGCGTGGGCTATAGGACATGAAAATATGGGAATCGCGCGGAATTCTAGTTTTTTGGCCGAAAAACGGAAATAACTAGGAACGTTCATGGCTGGGCGGTGACGATGGTTCCTTAGGTCTTATTTGATAGTCCGGAAATATTTTAGGCAATCGGGGTCCGCAGCTCTTGGGACCACTCGGAATGCGTGGGTATAGCACACGAAAATATGGGAATCAGGCGAAATTCTAGTTGTTTGGCCGAAAAACGCAAAAAATGAGGAACGATCATGGCGGGGTGGTTACTATGGTTCCTTAGGTCGTATTTGATAGCCCGGAAAATTTTAGGCGATCGGGGTCCACGGCTCCCAGGACCACTAGGAAGGCGTAAGCTATAGCACACGAAAATATGCAAATCACGCGGAGTTCTAGTTTTTTGGCCGAAAAATGCAAAGCATTTGGAACTATCATGGTGGGGCGGTGACTATGGTACCTTAGGTCGTATTTGATAGTCCGGAAAAATTTTAGGCGATCGGGGTCCGCGGCTCCCCGGACCACTTGGAAGGCGTGGGTATAGCACACGAAAATATGGGAATCGGGCGTAATTCTAGTTTTTTGGCCGAAAAATGCAAAAAATGAGAAACGATGATCGCAGGGCAGTTACTATGGTTCCTTAGGTCGTATTTGACGGCCCGGAAAAATTTTAGGCGATCGGGGTCCGGGGGTCCCGGAACCATTTGGAAGGGTGGGCAATAGCACACAAAAATATTGTAATCGGGCGGAATTCTAGTTTTTTGGCCGAAAAACGCAACAAATGAGGAATGATCATGGCTGGGCAGTGCCTATGGTTCCTTAGGTCGTATTTGATAGTCCGGAAAAATTTTAGGCGATAGGGGTCCGGAGTTCCCGGGTTCACTTGGAAGGCGTGGGCTATAGGACACGAAAATATGGGAATCGCGCGGAATTCTAGTTTTTTGGCCGAAAAACGGAAAAAACTAGGAACGATCATGGCTGGGCGGTGACTATGGTTCCTTAGGTCTTATTTGATAGTCCGAAAATATTTTAGGCGATCGGGGTCCGCAGCTCTTGGGACAACTCGGAATGCGTGCGTATAGCACACGAAAATATGGGAATTAGGCGAAATTCTAGTTGTTTGGCCGAAAAACGCAAAAAATGAGGAACGATCATGGCGGGGTGGTTACTATGGTTCCTTAGGTCGTATTTGATGGCCCGGAAAATTTTTAGACGATCGGGGTTCGGGGTTCCCGGGACCCCTTTGAAGGCGTGTGCTAAGGCACACGAAAATATGGAAATCGTGCGGAATTCTAGTTTTTGGCTGAAAAACGCAAAACACTAGGAACGATCATGGCAGGGTGGTGACTATGGTTCCTTAGGTCGTATTTGATAGTCCGGAAAATTTTTAGGCTATCCGGCTCCAGGGGGACCCGACCCACTCGGAAGGCGTGTACGAAAGCACACAAAATTATGGGAATCGGGCAGAATTCTAGTTTTTTGGCCAAAAAATGCAAAAACTGAGGAACGATCATGGCGAGGCGGTGACTATGGTTCCTTAGCTCCTAATTGATGGCCCAAAAATTTTTTAGGCGATCCGAGTCCGGCGGCCCGGCCCACTAGGAAGGCGTGGGGCACATAAAAATATGGTAATCGAGCGGAATTCTAGCTTTTTAGACAAAAAACGCAATAAATGAGGAACGATCATGGCGGGGCAGCGACTATGGTTCCTTAGGTCATATTTGATGGCCCGGAAAATTTTAGGCGACCGGGGTCCACGGCTCCCGGGACCACTCGGAAGGCGTAAGCTATAGCACATGAAAATATGCAAATCGCGCGGAGTTCTAGTTTTTTGGCCGAAAAATGCAAAGCATTTGGAATGATCATGGTGGGGCGGTGACTATGGTACCTTAGGTAGTATTTGATAGTCCGGAAAAATTTTAGGCGATCGGGGTCCGGGGGTCCCGGAACCACTTGGAAGGGTGGGCAATAGCACACAAAAATATTGTAATCGGGCGGAATTCTAGTTTTTTGGCCGAAAAACGTAACAAATGAGGAATGATCATGGTTGGGCGGTGACTATGGTTCCTTAGGTCGTATTTGATAGTCCGGAAAAATTTTAGGTGATAGGGGTCCGGAGTTCCCGGGTTCACTTGGAAGGCGTGGGCTGTAGGACACGAAAATATGGGAATCGCGCGGAATTCTAGATTTTTGGCCGAAAAATGGAAAAAACTAGGAACGATCATGGCTGGGCGGTGACTATGGTTCCTTAGGTCTTATTTGATTGTCCGGAAAAATTTTAGGCGATCGGGGTCCGCGGCTCTTGGGACCACTCGGAATGCGTGGGTATAGCACACGAAAATATGGGGATCGGGCGAAATTCTAGTTGTTTGGCCGAAAAACGCAAAAAATGAGGAACAATCATGGCGGGGTGGTTACTATGGTTCCTTAGGTCGTATTTGATGGCCTGGAAAATTTTTAGACGATCGGGGTTCGGGGTTCCCAGGACCCCTTTGGAGGCGTGGGCTAAAGCACACAAAAATATGGGAATCGGGCGGAATTCTAGTTTTTTGGCCAAAAAATGCAAAAAATGAGGAACAATCATGGAGGGGCGGTGACTATGGTTCCTTAGGTCGTATTTGATAGTCCGAAAAAGTTTTAGGCGATCCGAGTCCAGGGGCCCGACCCACTCGAAAGGCGTGGGCGATAACACACAAAAATATGGGAATCGGGCGGAATTCTAGTTTTTTGGCCAAAAAATGCAAAAAATGAGGAACAATCATGGTGAGGTGGTGACTATGGTTCCTTAGGTCCTAATTGATGGCCCGAAAAATTTTTAGGCGATCCGAGTCCGGCGGCCCGGCCCACTCGCAAGGCGTGGGGCACACAAAAATATGGTAATCGAGCGGAATTCTAGCTTTATGGCCGAAAAATGCAATAAATGAGGAATGATCATGGCGGGGTGGTGACTATGGTTCCTTAGGTCGTATTTGATGGCCCGAAAAATTTTAGGCGATCGGGGTCCACGGCTCCCGGGACCACTCGGAAGGCGTAAGCTATAGCACACGAAAATATGCAAATCGCGCGGAGTTCTAGTTTTTTGGCCGAAAAATGCAAAGCATTTGGAACGATCATGGTGGGGCGGTGTGTATGGTACCTTAGGTCGTATTTGATAGTCTTGAAAAATTTTAGGCGATCGGGGTCCGGGGGTC
The DNA here is from genome assembly GCF_000715075.1 of Nicotiana tabacum. NCBI lineage: Eukaryota > Viridiplantae > Streptophyta > Magnoliopsida > Solanales > Solanaceae > Nicotiana > Nicotiana tabacum. The sequence continues at coordinate 267,578 of NW_027438252.1, read as the reverse complement.
CCGGAACCACTTGGAAGGGTGGGCAATAGCACACAAAAATATTGTAATTCGGCGGAATTCTAGTTTTTTGGCAGAAAAACGCAACAAATGAGGAATGATCATGGTTGGGCGGTGACTATGGTTCCTTAGGTCATATTTGATAGTCCGGAAAAATTTTAGGCGATAGGGGTCCGGAGTTCCCGGGTTCACTTGGAAGGCGTGGGCTACATAGGACACGAAAATATGGGAATCGCGCGGAATTCTAGTTTTTTGGACGAAAAATAGAAAACACTAGGAACGATCATGGATGGGCGGTGACTATGGTTCCTTAGGTCTTATTTGATAGTCCGGAAAAATTTTAGGCGATCGGGGTCCGCGGCTCTTGGGACCACTCGGAATGCGTGGGTATAGCACACGAAAATATGGGAATCGGGCGAAATTCTAGTTGTTTGGCCGAAAAACGCAGAAAATGAGGAACGATCATGGCGGGGTGGTTGCTATGGTTCCTTAGGTCGTATTTGATGGCCCGAAAAATTTTTAGGCGATCGGGGTTCGGGGTTCCCGGGACCCCTTTGAAGGCGTGGGCTAAAGCACACGAAAATATGGAAATCGCGCGGAATTCTAGTTTTTTGGCTGAAAAATGCAAAAGACTAGGAATGATCATGGTTGGGCGGTGACTATGGTTCCTTAGGTCGTATTTGATAGTCCGAAAAATTTTTAGGCGATCCGGCTCCGGGGGGCCCAACCCACTCGGAAGGCGTGGGCGATAGCACAGAAAAATATGGGAATCGGGCGAAATTCTAGTTTTTTGGCCAAAAAATGCAAAAAAAGAGGAACGATCATGGCGAGGCGGTGACTATGGTTCCTTAGGTCCTTATTGATGGCCCGAAATATTTTTAGGCGATCAGAGTCCGGCGGCCCGACCCACTCGAAAGGCGTGGGGCACACAAAAATATGGTAATCGAGCGGAATTCTAGCTTTTTGGCCGAAAAACACAATAAATGAGGAACGATCATATCGGGGCGGTGACTATGGTTCCTTAGGTCATATTTGATGGCCCGGAAAATTTTAGGCGATCGGGATCCACGGCTCCCGGGACCACTCTGAAGGCGTAAGCTATAGCACACGAAAATATGCAAATCACGCGGAATTCTAGTTTTTTTGCCGAAAAATGCAAAGCATTTGGAACGATCATGGTGGGGCGGTGACTATGGTACCTTAGGTCGTATTTGATAGTCCAGAAAATTTTTAGGCGATCGGGGTCCGGGGGTCCCGGAACCACTTGGAAGGGTGGGCAATAGCACACAAAAATATTTTAATCGGGCGGAATTCTAGTTTTTTGGCCGAAAAACGCAACAAATGAGGAATGATCATGGTTGGGCGGTGACTATGGTTCCTTAGGTCGTATTTGATAGTCCAGAAAAATTCTAGGCGATAGGGGTCCGGAGTTCCCGGGTTCACTTGGAAGGCGTGGGCTATAGGACACGAAAATATGGGAATCGCGCGGAATTCTAGTTTTTTGGCCGAAAAACGGAAAAAACTAGGAACGATCATGGCTGGGCGGTGACTATGGTTCCTTAGGTCTTATTTGATAGTCCGAAAATATTTTAGGCGATCGGGGTCCGCAGCTCTTGGGACCACTCGGAATGCGTGCGTATAGCACACGAAAATATGGGAATTAGGCGAAATTCTAGTTGTTTGGCCGAAAAACGCAAAAAATGAGGAACGATCATGGCAGGGTGGTTACTATGGTTCCTTAGGTCGTATTTGATGGCCCGGAAAATTTTTAGACGATCGGGGTTCGGGGTTCCCGGGACCCCTTTGAAGGCGTGTGCTAAGGCACACGAAAATATGGAAATCGTGCGGAATTCTAGTTTTTGGCTGAAAAACGCAAAAGACTAGGAATGATCATGGCAGGGCGGTGACTATGGTTCCTTAGGTCGTATTTGATAGTCCAGAAAATTTTTAGGCTATCCGTCTCCAGGGGGGCCGACCCACTCGGAAGGCGTGGGCGAAAGCACACAAAATTATGGGAATCGGGCGGAATTCTAGTTTTTTGGCCAAAAAATGCAAAGACTGAGGAACGATCATGGCGAGGCGGTGACTATGGTTCCTTAGGTCCTAATTGATGGCCCAAAAATTTTTTAGGCGATCCGAGTCCGGCGGCCCGGCCCACTAGGAAGGCGTGGGGCACATAAAAATATGGTAATCGAGCGGAATTCTAGCTTTTTGGCCAAAAAACGCAATAAATGAGGAACGATCATGGCGGGGCAGCGACTATGGTTCCTTAGGTCGTATTTGATGGCCCGGAAAATTTTAGGCGATCGGGGTCCACGGCTCCCAGGACCACTCGGAAGGCGTAAGCTATAGCACACGAAAATATGCAAATCGCGCGGAGTTCTAGTTTTTTGGCCGAAAAATGCAAAGCATTTGGAATGATCATGGTGGGGCGGTGACTATGGTACCTTAGGTCGTATTTGATAGTCCGGAAAAATTTTAGGCGATCGGGGTCCGGGGGTCCCGGAACCACTTGGAAGGGTGGGCAATAGCACACAAAAATATTGTAATCGGGCGGAATTCTAGTTTTTTGGCCGAAAAACGCAACAAATGAGGAATGATCATGGTTGGGCGGTGACTATGGTTCCTTAGGTCGTATTTGATAGTCCGGAAAAATTTTAGGTGATAGGGGTCCGGAGTTCCCGGGTTCACTTGGAAGGCGTGGGCTGTAGGACACGAAAATATGGGAATCGCGCGGAATTCTAGTTTTTTGGCCGAAAAATGGAAAAAACTAGGAACGATCATGGCTGGGCGGTGACTATGGTTCCTTAGGTCTTATTTGATAGTCCGGAAAAATTTTAGGCGATCGGGGTCCGCGGCTCTTGGGACCACTCGGAATGCGTGGGTATAGCACACGAAAATATGGGGATCGGGCGAAATTCTAGTTGTTTGGCCGAAAAACGCAAAAAATGAGGAACAATCATGGCGGGGTGGTTACTATGGTTCCTTAGGTCGTATTTGATGGCCTGGAAAATTTTTAGACGATCGGGGTTCGGGGTTCCCAGGAACCCTTTGGAGGCGTGGGCTAAAGCACACAAGAATATGGGAATCGGGCGGAATTCTAGTTTTTTGGCCAAAAAATGCAAAAAATGAGGAACAATCATGGAGGGGCGGTGACTATGGTTCCTTAGGTCGTATTTGATAGTCCGGAAAAGTTTTAGGCAATCCGAGTTCGGGGGCCCGACCCACTCGGAAGGCGTGGGCGATAACACACAAAATATGGGAATCGGGCGGAATTCTAGTTTTTTGGCCAAAAAATGCAAAAAATGAGGAACAATCATGGCGAGGCGGTGACTATGGTTCCTTAGGTGCTAATTGATGGCCCGAAAATTTTTTAGGCGATCCGAGTCCGGCAGCCCGGCCCACTCGCAAGGCATGGGGCGCACAAAAATATGGTAATCGAGCGAAATTCTAGCTTTATGGCCGAAAAATGCAATAAATGAGGAACGATCATAGCGGGGCGGTGACTATGGTTCCTTAGGTCGTATTTGATGGCCTGGAAAATTTTAGGCGATCGGGGTCCACGGCTCCCGGGACCACTCGGAAGGCGTAAGCTATAGCACACGAAAATATGCAAATCGCGCGGAGTTCTAGTTTTTTGGCCGAAAAATGCAAAGCATTTGGAACGATCATGGTGGGGCGGTGTCTATGGTACCTTAGGTCGTATTTGATAGTATAGAAAAATTTTAGGCGATCGGGGTCCGGGGGTCCCGGAACCACTTGGAAGGGTGGGCAATAGCACACAAAAATATTTTAATCGGGCAGAATTCTAGTTTTTTGGCCTAAAAATGCAACAAATGAGGAATGATCAAGGTTGGGCGGTGACTATGGTTCCTTAGGTCGTATTTGATAGTCCGGAAAAATTTTAGGCGATAGGGGTCCGGAGTTCCCGGGTTCACTTGGAAGGCATGGGCTATAGGACACGAAAATATGGGAATCGCGCGGAATTCTAGTTTTTTGGCCGAAAAACGGAAAAAACTAGGAACGATCATGGCTGGGCGGTGACTATGGTTCCTTAGGTCTTATTTGATAGTCCGAAAATATTTTAGGCGATCGGGGTCCGCAGCTCTTGGGACCACTCGGAATGCGTGCGTATAGCACACGAAAATATGGGAATTAGGCGAAATTCTAGTTGTTTGGCCGAAAAACGCAAAAAATGAGGAACGATTATGGCGGGGTGGTTACTATGGTTCCTTAGGTCGTATTTGATGGCCCAAAAAATTTTTAGACGATCGGGGTTCGGGGTTCCCGGGACCCCTTTGAAGGCGTGTGCTAAGGCACACGAAAATATGGAAATCGTGCGGAAATCTAGTTTTTGGCTGAAAAATGCAAAAAATGAGGAACAATCATGGAGGGGTGGTGACTATGGTTCCTTAGGTCGTATTTGATAGTCCGAAAAAGTTTTAGGCAATCCGAGTCCGGGGGCCCGACCCACTCGGAAGGCGTGGGCGATAACACACAAAATATGGGAATCGGGCGGAATTCTAGTTTTTTGGCCAAAAATTGCAAAAAATGAGGAACAATCATGGCGAGGCGGTGACTATGGTTTCTTAGGTCCTAATTGATGGCCCGAAAAGTTTTTAGGCGATCCGAGTCCGGCGGCCCGGCCCACTCGCAAGGCGTGGGGCACACAAAAATATGGTAATCGAGCGGAATTCTAGCTTTATGGCCGAAAAATGCACTAAATGAGGAACGATCATAGCGGGGAAGTGACTATGGTTCCTTAGGTCGTATTTGATGGCCCGGAAAATTTTAAGCGATCGGGGTCCACGGCTCCCGGGACCACTCGGAAGGCGTAAGCTATAGCACACGAAAATATGCAAATCGCGCGGAGTTCTAGTTTTTTGGCCAAAAAATGCAAAGCATTTGGAACGATCATGGTGGGGCGGTGTCTATGGTACCTCAGGTCGTATTTGATAGTCTAGAAAAATTTTAGGCTATCGGGGTCCGGGGGTCCCGGAACCACTTGGAAGGGTGGGCGATAGCACACAAAAATATTGTAATCCGGCGGAATTCTAGTTTTTTGGCAGAAAAACGCAACAAATGAGGAATGATCATGGTTGGGCGGTGACTATGGTTCCTTAGGTCATATTTGATAGTCCGGAAAAATTTTAGGCGATAGGGGTCCGGAGTTCCCGGGTTCACTTGGAAGGCGTGGGCTACATAGGACACGAAAATATGGGAATCGCGCGGAATTCTAGTTTTTTGGCCGAAAAATAGAAAACACTAGGAACGATCATGGATGGGCGGTGACTATGGTTCCTTAGGTCTTATTTGATAGTCCGGAAAAATTTTAGGCGATCGGGGTCCGCGGCACTTGGGACCACTCGGAATGCGTGGGTATAGCACACGAAAATATGGGAATCGGGCGAAATTCTAGTTGTTTGGCCGAAAAACGCAAAAAATGAGGAACGATCATGGCGGGGTGGTTACTATGGTTCCTTAGGTCGTATTTGATGGCCCGGAAAATTTTTAGACGATCGGGGTTCGGGGTTCCCAGGACCCCTTTGAAGGCGTGGGCTAAAGCACACGAAAATATGGAAATCGCGCGGAATTCTAGTTTTTTGGCTGAAAAACGCAAAAGACTAGGAATGATCATGGTTGGGCGGTGACTATGGTTCCTTAGGTCATATTTGATAGTCCGGAAAATTTTTAGGCGATCCGGCTCCGGGGGGCCCAACCCACTCGGAAGGCGTGGGCGATAGCACACAAAAATATGGGAATCGGGCGGAATTCTAGTTTTTTGGCCAAAAAATGCAAAAAATGAGGAACGATCATGGCGAGGCGGTGACTATGGTTCCTTAGGTCCTTATTGATGGCCCGAAATATTTTTAGGCGATCAGAGTCCGGCGGCCCGACCCACTCGGAAGGCGTGGGGCACACAAAAATATGGTAATCGAGCGGAATTCTAGCTTTTTGGCCGAAAAACACAATAAATGAGGAACGATCATATCGGGGCGGTGACTATGGTTCCTTAGGTCATATTTGATGGCCCGGAAAATTTTAGGCGATCGGGATCCACGGCTCCCGGGACCACTCGGAAGGCGTAAGGTATAGCACATGAAAATATGCAAATCGCGCGGAATTCTAGTTTTTTTGCCGAAAAATGCAAAGCATTTGGAACGATCATGGTGGGGCAGTGACTATGGTACCTTAGGTCGTATTTGATAGTCCGGAAAATTTTTAGGCGATCGGGGTCCGGGGGTCCCGGAACCACTTGGAAGGGTGGGCAATAGCACACAAAAATATTTTAATCGGGCGGAATTCTAGTTTTTTGGCCGAAAAACACAACAAATGAGGAATGATCATGGTTGGGCGGTGACTATGGTTCCTTAGGTCGTATTGGATAGTCCGGAAAAATTTTAGGCGATAGGGGTCCGGAGTTCCCGGGTTCACTTGGAAGGCGTGGGCTATAGGACACGAAAATATGGGAATCGCGCGGAATTCTAGTTTTTTGGCCGAAAAATGGAAACAACTAGGAACGACCATGGCTGGGTGGTGACTATGGTTCCTTAGGTCTTATTTGATAGTCAGGAAAATTTTTAGGCGATCGGGTTCCGCGGCTCTTGGGACCACTCGGATTGCGTGGGTATAGCACACAAAAATATGGTAATCGAGCGGAATTCTAGCTTTTTGGCCGAAAAACGCAATAAATGAGGAACGATCATGGCGGGGCGGTGACTATGGTTCCTTAGGTCGTATTTGATGGCCCGGAAAATTTTAGGCGATCGGGGTCCACGGCTCCCGGGACCACTCGGAAGGCGTAAGGTATAGCACACGAAAATATGCAAATCGCGCGGAGTTCTAGTTTTTTGGCTGAAAAATTCAAAGCATTTGGAAAGATCATGGTGGGGCGGTGACTATGGTACCTTAGGTCGTATTTGATAGTCCGTAAAAATTTTAGGCGATCGGGGTCCGCGGTTCCCCGGACCACTTGAAAGGCGTGGGTATAGCACACAAAAATATGGGAATCGGACGTAATTCTAGTTTTTTGGCCGAAAAATGCAAAAAATGAGAAACGATGATCGCAGGGCGGTTACTATGGTTCCTTAGGTCGTATTTGACAGCCCGAAAAAATTTTAGGCGATCGGGGTCCGGGGGTCCCGGAACCACTTGGAAGGGTGGGCAATAGCACACAAAAATATTGTAATCGGGGGGAATTCTAGTTTTTTGGCCGAAAAATGCAACAAATGAGGAATGATTATGGCTGGGCGGTGACTATTGTTCCTTAGGTCGTATTTGATAGTCCGGAAAAATTTTAGGCGATAGGGGTCCGGAGTTCCCGGGTTCACTTGGAAGGCGTGGGCTATAGGACACGAAAATATGGGAATCGCGCGGAATTCTAGTTTTTTGGCCGAAAAATGGAAACAACTAGGAACGACCATGGCTGGGTGGTGACTATGGTTCCTTAGGACCTAATTGATGGCCCGAAAATTTTTTAGGCGATCCGAGTCCGGCGGCCCGGCCCACTCGGAAGGCGTGGGGCACACAAATATATGGTAATCGAGCGAAATTCTAGCTTTTTGGCCGAAAAACGCAATAAATGAGGAACGATCATGGCGGGGCGGTGACTATGGTTCCTTAGGTCGAATTTGATGGCCCGGAAAATTTTAGGCGATCGGGGTCCACGGCTCCCGGGACCAATCGGAAGGCGTAAGCTATAGCACACGAAAATATGCAAATCGCGTGGAGTTCTAGTTTTTTGGCCGAAAAATGCAAAGCATTTGGAACGATCATGGTGGGGCGGTGACTATGGTACCTTAGGTCGTATTTGATAGTCCAGAAAAATTTTAGGCGATCGGGGTCCGGGGGTCCCGGAACCACTTGGAAGGGTGGGCAATAGCACACAAAAATATTGTAATCGGGCGGAATTCTAGTTTTTTGGCCGAAAAACGCAACAAATGAGGAATGATCATGGTTGGGTGGTGACTATGGTTCCTTAGGTCGTATTTGATAGTCCGGAAAATTTTAGGTGATCGGGGTCCACGGCTCCCGGGACCACTCGGAAGGCGTAAGCTATAGCACACAAAAATATGCAAATCGCGTGGAGTTCTACTTTTTTGGCCGAAAAATGCAAAGCATTTTGAACGATCATGGTGGGGCGGTGACTATGGTACCTTAGGTCGTATTTGATAGTCCGGAAAAATTTTAGGCGATCGGGGTCCGCGGCTCCCCGGACCACTTGGAAGTCGTGGGTATAGCACACGAAAATATGGGAATCGGGCGTAATTCTAGGTTTTTGGCCGAAAAATGCATAAAATGAGAAACGATGATCGTGGGGCGGTTACTATGGTTCCTTAGGTCGTATTTGACGGCCCGGAAAAATTTTAGGCGATCGGGGTCCGGAGTTCCCGGGTTCACTTGGAAGGTGTGGGCTATAGGACACGAAAATATGGGAATCGCGCGGAATTCTAGTGTTTTGGCCTAAAAATGGAAATAACAAGGAACGATCATGGCTGGGCGGTGACTATGGTTCCTTAGGTCTTATTTGATAGTCCGGAAAAATTTTAGGCGATCGGGGTCCGCGTCTCTTGGGACCACACAAATATATGGGAATCGGGCGGAATTCTAGTTTTTTGGCCAAAAAATGCAAAAAATGAAGAACGATCATGGGGAGGCGGTGACTATGGTTCCTTAGGTCCTAATTGATGGCCCGAAAATTTTTTAGGCGATCCGAGTCCGGCGGCCCGGCCCACTCGGAAGGCGTGGGGCACACAAATATATGGTAATCGAGCGGAATTCTAGCTTTTTGGCCGAAAAATGCAATAAATGAGGAACGATCATGGCGGGGCGGTGACTATGGTTCCTTAGGTCGAATTTGATGGCCCGGAAAATTTTAGGCGATCGGGGTCCACGGCTCCCGGGACCACTCGGAAAGCGTAATCTGTAGCACACGAAAATATGCAAATCGCGTGGAGTTCTAGTTTTTTGGCCGAAAAAATGCAAAGCATTTTGAACGATCATGGTGGAGCGGTGACTGGGGTACCTTAGGTCGTATTTGATAGTCCGGAAAAAATTTAGGCGATCGGGGTCCGCGGCTCCCCGGACCACTTGGAAGGCGTGGGTATAGCATATGAAAATATGGGAATCGGGCGTAATTCTAGGTTTTTGGCCGAAAAATTCACAAAATGAGAAACGATGATCGTGGGGCGGTTACTATGGTTCCTTAGGTCGTATTTTACGGCCCGAAAAAATTTTAGGCGATCGGGGTCCGGAGTTCCCGGGTTCACTTGGAAGGTGTGGGCTATAGGACACGAAAATATGGGAATCGCGCGGAATTCTAGTTTTTTGGCCGAAAAATGGAAATAACTAGGAACGATCATGGCTGGGCGGTGACTATGGTTCCTTAGGTCTTATTTGATAGTCCGGAAAAATTTTCGGCAAACGGGGTCCGCGTCTCTTGGGACCACACAAAAATATGGGAATCGGGGGAAATTCTAGTTTTTTGGCCAAAAAATGCAAAATATGAGGAACGATCATGGGGAGGCGGTGACTATGGTTCCTTAGGTCCTAATTGATGGCCCGAAAATTTTTTAGGCGATCCGAGTCCGGCGGCCCGGCCCACTCGGAAGGCGTGGGGCACACAAATATATGGTAATCGAGCGGAATTCTAGCTTTTTGGCCGAAAAATGCAATAAATGAGGAACGATCATGGCGGGGCGGTGACTATGGTTCCTTAGGTCGAATTTGATAGCCTGGAAAATTTTAGGCGATCGGGGTCCACGGCTCCCGGGACCACTCGGAAGGCGTAAGCTATAGCACACGAAAATATGCAAATTGCGTGGAGTTCTAGTTTTTTGGCCGAAAAATGCAAAGCATTTTGAACGATCATGGTGGGGCGGTGCCTATGGTACCTTAGGTCGTATTTGATAGTCCGGAAAAATTTTAGGCGATCGGGGTCCGCGGCTCCCCGGACCACTTGGAAGGCGTGTGTATAGCACACGAAAATATGGGAATCGGGCGTAATTCTAGGTTTTCGGCCGAAAATGCATAAAATGAGAAACGATGATTGCGGGGCGGTTAATATGGTTCCTTAGGTTGTATTTGACGGCCCGAAAAAATTTTAGGCGATCGGGGTCCGGTGTTCCCGGGTTCACTTGGAAGGCGTGGGCTATAGGACACGAAAATATGGGAATCGCGCGGAATTCTAGTTTTTTGGCCGAAAAATGGAAAAAACTAGGAACGATCATGGCTGGGCGGTGACTATGGTTCCTTAGGTCTTATTTGATAGTCCGAAAAAATTTTAGGCGATCGGGGTCCGCGGCTCTTGGGACCACTCGGAATGCGTGGGTATAGCAAACGAAAATATTGGAATTGGGCGAAATTCTAGTTGTTTGGCCGAAAAACGCAAACAATGAGGAACGATCATGGCGGGGAGCTTACTATAGTTCCTTAGGTCGTATTTGATGGCCCAAAAATTTTTTAGACGATCGGGGTTCGCGGGGCCCCTTTGAAGGCGTGGTCTAAAGCACACGAAAATATGGAAATCGCGCGGAATTCTAGTTTTTTGGTTGAAAAATGCAAAAGAGTAGGAACGATCATGGCGGGGCAGTGACTATGGTTCCTTAGGTCGTATTTGATAGTCCGGAAAAATTTTAGGCGATAGGGGTCCGGAGTTCCCGGGTTCACTTGGAAGGCGTGGGCTATAGGACACGAAAATATGGGAATCGCGCGGAATTCTAGTTTTTTGGCCGAAATATGGAAACAACTAGGAACGACCATGGCTGGGTGGTGACTATGGTTCCTTAGGACCTAATTGATGGCCCGATAATTTTTTAGGCGATTCGAGTCCGGCGGCCCGGCCCACTCGGAAGGCGTGGGGCACACAAATATATGGTAATCGAGCGGAATTCTAGCTTTTTGGCCGAAAAACACAATAAATGAGGAACGATCATGGCGGGGCGGTGACTATGGTTCCTTAGGTCGAATTTGATGGCCCGGAAAATTTTAGGTGATCGGGGTCCACGGCTCCCGGGACCACTCGGAAGGCGTAAGCTATAGCACACAAAAATATGCAAATCGCGTGGAGTTCTACTTTTTTGGCCGAAAAATGCAAAGCATTTTGAACGATCATGGTGGGGCGGTGACTATGGTACCTTAGGTCGTATTTGATAGTCCGGAAAAATTTTAGGCGATCGGGGTCCGCGGCTCCCCGGACCACTTGGAAGTCGTGGGTATAGCACACGAAAATATGGGAATCGGGCGTAATTCTATGTTTTTGGCCGAAAAATGCATAAAATGAGAAACGATGATCGCGGGGCGGTTACTATGGTTCCTTAGGTCGTATTTGACGGCCCGGAAAAATTTTAGGCGATCGGGGTCCGGAGTTCCCGGGTTCACTTGGAAGGTGTGGGCTATAGGACACGAAAATATGGGAATCGCGCGGAATTCTAGTGTTTTGGCCTAAAAATGGAAATAACAAGGAACGATCATGGCTGGGCGGTGACTATGGTTCCTTAGGTCTTATTTGATAGTCCGGAAAAATTTTAGGCGATCGGGGTCCGCGTCTCTTGGGACCACACAAATATATGGGAATCGGGCGGAATTCTAGTTTTTTGGCCAAAAAATGCAAAAAAATGAGGAACGATCATGGGGAGGCAGTGACTATGGTTCCTTAGGTCCTAATTGATGGCCCGAAAATTTTTTAGGCGATCCGAGTCCGGCGGCCCGGCCCACTCGGAAGGCGTGGGGCACACAAATATATGGTAATCGAGCGGAATTCTAGCTTTTTGGCCGAAAAATGCAATAAATGAGGAACGATCATGGCGGGGTGGTGACTATGGTTCCTTAGGTCGAATTTGATGGCCCGGAAAATTTTAGGCAATCGGGGTCCACGGCTCCCGGGACCACTCGGAAAGCGTAATCTGTAGCACACGAAAATATGCAAATCGCGTGGAGTTCTACTTTTTTGGCCGAAAAATGCAAAGCATTTTGAACGATCATGGTGGGGCGGTGACTGGGGTACCTTAGGTCGTATTTGATAGTCCGGAAAAATTTTAGGCGATCGGGGTCCGCGGCTCCCCGGACCACTTGGAAGGCGTGGGTATAGCATACGAAAATATGGGAATCGGGCGTAATTCTAGGTTTTTGGCCGAAAAATGCACAAAATGAGAAACGATGATCGCGGGGCGGTTACTATGGTTCCTTAGGTCGTATTTGACGGCCCGAAAAAATTTTAGGCGATCGGGGTCCGGAGTTCCCGGGTTCACTTGGAAGGTGTGGGCTATAGGACACGAAAATATGGGAATCGCGCGGAATTCTAGTTTTTTGGCCGAAAAATGGAAATAACTAGGAACGATCATGGCTGGGCGGTGACTATGGTTCCTTAGGTCTTATTTGATAGTCCGGAAAAATTTTAGGCGAATGGGGTCCGCGTCTCTTGGGACCACACAAAAATATGGGAATCGGGCGGAATTCTAGTTTTTTGGCCAAAAAATGCAAAATATGAGGAACGATCATGGGGAGGCGGTGACTATGGTTCCTTAGGTCCTAATTGATGGCCCGAAAATTTTTTAGGCGATCCGAGTCCGGCGGCCCGGCCCACTCGGAAGGCGTGGGGACACAAATATATTGTAATCGAGCGGAATTCTAGCTTTTTGGCCGAAAAATGCAATAAATGAGGAACGATCATGGCGGGGCGGTGACTATGGTTCCTTAGGTCGAATTTGATGGCCCGGAAAATTTTAGGCGATCGGGGTCCACGGCTCCCGGGACCACTCGGAAGGCGTAAGCTATAGCACACAAAAATACGCAAATCGCGTGGAGTTCTAGTTTTTTGGCCGAAAAATGCAAAGCATTTTGAACGATCATGGTGGGGCGGGGACTATCGTACCTTAGGTCGTATTTGATAGTCCGGAAAAATTTTAGGCGATCGGGGTCCGCGGCTCCCCGGACCACTTGGAAGGCGTGGGTATAGCACAAGAAAATAAGGGAATCGGGAGTAATTCTAGGTTTTTGTCCGAAAAATGCATAAAATGAGAAACGATGATCGCGGGGCGGTTACTATGGTTCCTTAGGTCGTATTTGACGGCCCGGAAAAATTTTAGGCGATCGGGGTCCGGAGTTCCCGGGTTCACTTGGAAGGCGTGGGCTATAGGACACGAAAATATGGGAATCGCGCGGAATTCTAGTTTTTTAGCCGAAAATGGAAAAAACTAGGAACGATCATGGCTGGGCGGTGACTATGGTTCCTTAGGTCTAATTTGATTGTCCGGAAAAATTTTATGCGATCGGGGTCCGCGACTCTTGGGACCACTCGGAATGCGTGGGTATTGCACACAAAAATATGGGAATCGGGCGAAATTCTAGTTGTTTGGCCGAAAAACGCAAACAATGAGGAACGATCATGGCGGGGTGATTACTATAGTTCCTTAGGTCGTATTTGATGGCCCGAAAATTTTTTAGACGATCAGGGTTCCCGGGACCCCTTTGAAGGCGTGGGCTAAAGCACACGAAAATATGGAAATCGCGCGGAATTCTAATTTTTTGGTTAAAAAACGCAAAAGAGTAGGAACGATCATGGCGGGGCGGTGACTATGGTTCCTTAGGTCGTATTTGATAGTCCGGAAAAATTTTAGGCGATAGGGGTCCGGAGTTCCCGGGTTCACTTGGAAGGCGTGGGCTATAGGACACGAAAATATGGGAATCGCGCGGAATTCTAGTTTTTTGGCCGAAATATGGAAACAACTAGGAACGACCATGGCTGGGTGGTGACTATGGTTCCTTAGGACCTAATTGATGGCCCGATAATTTTTTAGGCGATTCGAGTCCGGCGGCCCGGCCCACTCGGAAGGCGTGGGGCACACAAATATATGGTAATCGAGCGGAATTCTAGCTTTTTGGCCGAAAAACACAATAAATGAGGAACGATCATGGCGGGGCGGTGACTATGGTTCCTTAGGTCGAATTTGATGGCCCGGAAAATTTTAGGTGATCGGGGTCCACGGCTCCCGGGACCACTCAGAAGGCGTAAGCTATAGCACACAAAAATATGCAAATCGCGTGGAGTTCTACTTTTTTGGCCGAAAAATGCAAAGCATTTTGAACGATCATGGTGGGGCGGTGACTATGGTACCTTAGGTCGTATTTGATAGTCCGGAAAAATTTTAGGCGATCGGGGTCCGCGGCTCCCCGGACCACTTGGAAGTCGTGGGTATAGCACACGAAAATATGGGAATCGGGCGTAATTCTAGGTTTTTGGCCGAAAAATGCATAAAATGAGAAACGATGATCGCGGGGCGGTTACTATGGTTCCTTAGGTCGTATTTGACGGCCCGGAAAAATTTTAGGCGATCGGGGTCCGGAGTTCCCGGGTTCACTTGGAAGGTGTGGGCTATAGGACACGAAAATATGGGAATCGCACGGAATTCTAGTGTTTTGGCCTAAAAATGGAAATAACAAGGAACGATCATGGCTGGGCGGTGACTATGGTTCCTTAGGTCTTATTTGATAGTCTGGAAAAATTTTAGGCGATCGGGGTCCGCGTCTCTTGGGACCACACAAATATATGGGAATCGGGCGGAATTCTAGTTTTTTGGCCAAAAAATGCAAAAAATGAGGAACGATCATGGGGTGGCGGTGACTATGGTTCCTTAGGTCCTAATTGATGGCCCGAAAATTTTTTAGGCGATCCGAGTCCGGCGGCCCGGCCCACTCGGAAGGCGTGGGGCACACAAATATATGGTAATCGAGCGGAATTCTAGCTTTTTGGCCGAAAAACACAATAAATGAGGAACGATCATGGCGGGGCGGTGACTATGGTTCCTTAGGTCGAATTTGATGGCCTGGAAAATTTTAGGCGATCGGGGTCCACGGCTCCCGGGGCCACTCGGAAGGCATAAGCTATAGCACACGAAAATATGCAAATTGCGTGGAGTTCTAGTTTTTTGGCCGAAAAAATGCAAAGCATTTTGAACGATCATGGTGGGGCGGTGACTATGGTACCTTAGGTCGTATTTGATAGTCCGGAAAAATTTTAGGCGATCGGGGTCCGCGGCTCCCCGGACCACTTGGAAGTCGTGGGTATAGCACACGAAAATATGGGAATCGGGCGTAATTCTAGGTTTTTGGCCGAAAAATGCATAAAATGAGAAACGATGATCGCGGGGCGGTTACTATGGTTCCTTAGGTCGTATTTGACGGCCCGGAAAAATTTTAGGCGATCGGGGTCCGGAGTTCCCGGGTTCACTTGGAAGGTGTGGGCTATAGGACACGAAAATATGGGAATCGCGCGGAATTCTAGTGTTTTGGCCTAAAAATGGAAATAACAAGGAACGATCATGGCTGGGCGGTGACTATGGTTCCTTAGGTCTTATTTGATAGTCCGGAAAAATTTTAGGCGATCGGGGTCCGCGTCTCTTGGGACCACACAAATATATGGGAATCGGGCGGAATTCTAGTTTTTTGGCCAAAAAATGCAAAAAATGAGGAACGATCATGGGGAGGCGGTGACTATGGTTCCTTAGGTCCTAATTGATGGCCCGAAAATTTTTTAGGCGATCCGAGTCCGGCGGCCCGGCCCACTCGGAAGGCGTGGGGCACACAAATATATGGTAATCGAGCGGAATTCTAGCTTTTTGGCCGAAAAACACAATAAATGAGGAACGATCATGGCGGGGCGGTGACTATGGTTCCTTAGGTCGAATTTGATGGCCTGGAAAATTTTAGGCGATCGGGGTCCACGGCTCCCGGGGCCACTCGGAAGGCATAAGCTATAGCACACGAAAATATGCAAATTGCGTGGAGTTCTAGTTTTTTGGCCGAAAAATGCAAAGCATTTTGAACGATCATGGTGGGGCGGTGACTATGGTACCTTAGGTCGTATTTGATAGTCCGGAAAAATTTTAGGCGATCGGGGTCCGCGGCTCCCCGGACCACTTGGAAGGCGTGTGTATAGCACACGAAAATATGGGAATCGGGCGTAATTCTAGGTTTTCGGCCGAAAATGCATAAAATGAGAAACGATGATCGCGGGGCGGTTAATATGGTTCCTTAGGTCGTATTTGATGGCCCGGAAAATTTTTAGGCGATCGGGGTCCGGAGTTCCCGGGTTCACTTGGAAGGCGTGGGCTATAGGACACGAAAATATGGGAATCGCGCGGAATTCTAGTTTTTTGGCCGAAAAATGGAAAAAACTAGGAACGATCATGGCTGGGCGGTGACTATGGTTCCTTAGGTCTTATTTTATAGTCCAAAAATTTTTAGGCGATCGGGGTCCGCGGCTCTTGGGACCACTCGGAATGCGTGGGTATAGCACACGAAAATATTGGAATCGGGCGAAATTCTAGTTGTTTGGCCGAAAAACGCAAAAAATGAGGATCGATCATGGCGGGGTGCTTACTATAGTTCCTTAGGTCGTATTTGATGGCCCGAAAATTTTTTAGACGATCGGGGTTCCCGGGGCCCCTTTGAAGGCGTGGTTTAAAGCACATGAAAATATGGAAATCGCGCGGAATTCTAGTTTTTTGGTTGAAAAATGCAAAAGAGTAGGAACGATCATGGCGGGGTGGTGACTATGGTTCCTTAGATCGTATTTGATAGTTCGGAAAAATTTTAGGCGATAGGGGTCCGGAGTTCCCGGGTTCACTTGGAAGGCGTGGGCTATAGGACACGAAAATATGGGAATCGCACGAAATTCTAGTTTTATGGCCGAAAAATGGAAACAACTAGGAACGACCATGGCTGGGTGGTGACTATGGTTCCTTAGGACCTAATTGATGGCCCAAAAATTTTTTAGGCGATCCGAGTCCGGCGGCCCGGCCCACTTGGAAGGCGTAGGGCACACAAATATATGGTAATCGAGCGGAATTTTAGCTTTCTGGCCGAAAAACGCAATAAATGAGGAACGATCATGGCGGGGCGGTGACTATGGTTCCTTAGGTCGAATTTGATGGCCCGAAAAATTTTAGGTGATCGGGGTCCACGGCTCTCGGGACCACTCGGAAGGCGTAAGCTATAGCACACGAAAATATGCAAATCGCGTGGAGTTCTACTTTTTTGGCCGAAAAATGCAAAGCATTTTGAACGATCATGGTGGGGCGGTGACTATGGTACCTTAGGTCGTATTTGATAGTCCGGAAAAATTTTAGGCGATCGGGGTCCGTGGCTCCCCGGACCACTTGGAAGGCGTGGGTATAGCACACGAAAATATGGGAATCGGGCGTAATTCTAGGTTTTTGGCCGAAAAATGCATAAAATGAGAAACGATGATCGCGGGGCGGTTACTATGGTTCCTTAGGTCGTATTTGACGGCCCGAAAAATTTTAGGCGATCGGGGTCCGGAGTTCCCGGGTTCACTTGGAAGGTGTGGGCTGTAGGACACGAAAATATGGGAATCGCGCGGAATTCTAGTTTTTTGGCCGAAAAATGGAAATAACTAGGAACGATCATGGCTGGGCGGTGACTATGGTTCCTTAGGTCTTATTTGATAGTCCGGAAAAATTTTAGGCGATCGGGGTCCGCGTCTCTTGGGACCACACAAAAATATGGGAATCGGGCGGAATTCTAGTTTTTTGGCCAAAAAATTCAAAAAATGAGGAACGATCATGGGGAGGCGGTGACTATGGTTCCTTAGGTCCTAATTGATGGCCCGAAATTTTTTTAGGCGATCCGAGTCCGGCCGCCCGGCCCACTCGGAAGGCGTGGGGCACACAAATATATGGTAATCGAGCGAAATTCTAGCTTTTTGGCCGAAAAATGCAATAAATGAGGAACGATCATGGCGGGGCGGTGACTATGGTTCCTTAGGTCGAATTTGATGGCCCGGAAAATTTTAGGCGATCGGGGTCCACGGCTCCCGGGACCACTTGGAAGGCGTAAGCTATAGCACACGAAAATATGGAAATCGCGTGGAGTTCTAGTTTTTTGGCCGAAAAATGCAAAGCATTTTGAACGATCATGGTGGGGCGGTGACTATGTTACCTTAGGTCGTATTTGATAGTCCGGAAAAATTTTAGGCGATCGAGGTCCGCGGCTCCCCGGACCTCTTGGAAGGCGTGGGTATAGCACACGAAAATATGGGAATCAGGCGTAATTCTAGGTTTTTTGCCGAAAAATGCATAAAATGAGAAACGATGATCGCGGGGCGGTTACTATGGTTCCTTAGGTCATATTTGACGGCCCGGAAAAATTTTAGGCGATCGGGGTCCGGAGTTCCCGTGTTCACTTGGAAGGTGTGGGCTATAGGACACGAAAATATGGGAATCGCGCGGAATTCTAGTTTTTTGGCCGAAAAATGGAAATAACTAGGAACGATCATGGCTGGGCAGTGACTATGGTTCCTTAGGTCTTATTTGATAGTCCGGAAAAATTTTAGGCGATCGGGGTCCGCGTCTCTTGGGACCACACAAAAATATCGTAATCGAGCGGAATTCTAGCTTTTTGGCCGAAAAACGCAATAAATGAGGAACGATCATGGCGGGGCGGTGACTATGGTTCCTTAGGTCCTAATTGATGGCCCGAAAATTTTTTAGGCGATCCGAGTCCGGCGGCCCGGCCCACTTGGAAGGCGTGGGGCACACAAATATATGGTAATCGAGCGGAATTCTAGCTTTTTGGCCGAAAAACACAATAAATGAGGAACGATCATGGCGGGGCGGTGACTATGGTTCCTTAGGTCGAATTTGATGGCCCGAAAAATTTTAGGCGATCGGGGTCCACGGCTCCCGGGACCACTTGGAAGGCGTAAGCTATAGCACACGTAAATATGCAAATCGCGTGGAGTTCTAGTTTTTTGGCCGAAAAATGCAAAGCATTTTGAAAGATCATGGTGGGGCGGTGACTATGGTACCCTAGGTCGTATTTGATAGTCCGGAAAAATTTTAGGCGATCGGGGTCCGCGGCTCCCCGGACCACTTGGAAGGCGTGGGTATAGCACACGAAAATATGGGAATCGGGCGTAATTCTAGGTTTTTGGCCGAAAAATGCAAAAAATGAGAAACGATGTTCGCGGGGCGGTTTCTATGGTTCCTTAGGTCGTATTTGATGGCCCGGAAAGATTTTAGGCGATCGGGGTCCGGAGTTCCCGGGTTTACTTGGACGGTGTGGGCTATAGGACACGAAAATATGGGAATCACGCGGAATTCTAGTTTTTTGGCCTAAAAATGGAAATAACTAGGAACGATTATGGCTGGGCGGTGACTATGGTTCCTTAGGTCTTATTTGATAGTCCGGAAAATTTTTAGGCGATCGGGGTCCGCGTCTCTTGGGACCACACAAAAATATGGGAATCGGGCAGAATTCTAGTTTTTTGGCCAAAAAATGAAAAAAATGAGGAATGATCATGGGGAGGCGGTGACTATGGTTCCTTAGGTCCTAATTGATGGCCCGAAAACTTTTTAGGCGATCCGAGTCCGGCGGCCCGGCCCACTCGGAAGGCGTAGGGCACACAAATATATGGTAATCGAGCGGAATTCTAGCTTTTTGGCCGAAAAACGCAATAAATGAGGAACGATCATGGCGGGGCGGTGACTATGGTTCCTTAGGTCGAATTTGATAGTCCGGAAAAATTTTAGGCGATCGAGGTCCGCGGCTCCCCGGACCTCTTGGAAGGCGTGGGTATAGCACACGAAAATATGGGAATCAGGCGTAATTCTAGGTTTTTTGCCGAAAAATGCATAAAATGAGAAACGATGATCGCGGGGCGGTTACTATGGTTCCTTAGGTCATATTTGACGGCCCGGAAAAATTTTAGGCGATCGGGGTCCGCGGCTCCCCGGACCACTTGGAAGGCGTGGGTATAGCACACGAAAATATGGGAATCGGGCGTAATTCTAGGTTTTTGGCCGAAAAATGCAAAAAATGAGAAACGATGATCGCGGGGCGGTTTCTATGGTTCCTTAGGTCGTATTTGACGGCCCGGAAAGATTTTAGGCGATCGGGGTCCGGAGTTCCCGGGTTCACTTGGAAGGCGTGGGCTATAGGACACGAAAATATGGGAATCGCGCGGAATTCTAGTTTTTTGGCCAAAAAATGGAAATAACTAGGAACGATCATGGCTGGGCGGTGACTATGGTTCCTTAGGTCTTATTTGATAGTCCAGAAAAATTTTAGGCGATCGGGGTCCGCGTCTCTTGGGACCACACAAAAATATGTGAATCAGGCGGAATTCTAGTTTTTTGGCCAAAAAATGCAAAAAATGAGGAACGATCATGGGGAGGCGGTGACTATGGTTCCTTAGGTCCTAATTGATGGCCCGAAAATTTTTTAGGCGATCCGAGTCCGGCGGCCCGGCCCACTCGGAAGGCGTGGGGCACACAAATATATGGTAATCGAGCGGAATTCTAGCTTTTTGACGAAAAACGCAATAAATGAGGAACGATCATGGCGGGGCGGTGACTATGGTTCCTTAGGTCGAATTTGATGGCCCGGAAAATTTTAGGCGATCGGGGTCCACGGCTCCTGGCACCACTCGGAAGGCGTAAGCTATAGCACACAAAAATTTGCAAATCGCGCGGAGTTCTAGTTTTTTGGCCGAAAAATGCAAAGCATTGTGAACAATCATAGTGGGGCGGTGACTATGGTACCTTAGGTCGTATTTGATAGTCCGGAAAAATTTTAGGCGATCGGGGTCCGCGGCTCCCCGGACCACTTGGAAGGCGTGGGTATAGCACACGAAAATATGGGAATCGGGCGTAATTCTAGGTTTTTGGCCGAAAAATGCAAAAAATGAGAAACGATGATCGCGGGGCGGTTTCTATGGTTCCTTAGGTCGTATTTGACGGCCCGGAAAGATTTTAGGCGATCGGGGTCCGGAGTTCCCGGGTTTACTTGGAAGGCGTGGGCTATAGGACACGAAAATATGGGAATCGCGCGAAATTCTAGTTTTTTGGCCTAAAAATGGAAATAACTAGGAACGATCATGGCTGGGCGGTGACTATGGTTCCTTAGGTCTTATTTGATAGTCCGGAAAATTTTTAGGCGATCGGGGTCCGCGTCTCTTGGGACCACTCGGAATGCGTGGGTATAGCACACGAAAATATTGGAATCGGGCGAAATTCTAGTTGTTTGGCCGAAAAACGCAAAAAATGAGGAACGATCATGGCGGGGTGGTTACTATGGTTCCTTAGGTCTTATTTGATAGTCCGGAAAATTTTTAGGCGATCCGGCTCCGGGGGGCCCGACCCGCTCGGAAGGCGTGGGCGATAGCACACAAAAATATGGGAATCAGGCGGAATTCTAGTTTTTTGGCCAAAAAATGCAAAACATGAGGAACGATCATGGCGAGGCGGTGACTATGGTTCCTTAGGTCCTAATTGATGGACCGAAATATTTTTAGGCGATCCGAGTCCGGCGGCCCGGCCCACACGGAAGGGGTGGGGCACACAAAAATATCGTAATCGAGCGGAATTCTAGCTTTTTGGCCGAAAAACGCAATAAATGAGGAACGATCATGGCGGGGCGGTGACTATGGTTCCTTAGGTCCTAATTGATGGCCCGAAAATTTTTTAGGCGATCCGAGTCCGGCGGCCCGGCCCACTTGGAAGGCGTGGGGCACACAAATATATGGTAATCGAGCGGAATTCTAGCTTTTTGGCCGAAAAACACAATAAATGAGGAACGATCATGGCGGGGCGGTGACTATGGTTCCTTAGGTCGAATTTGATGGCCCGAAAAATTTTAGGCGATCGGGGTCCACGGCTCCCGGGACCACTTGGAAGGCGTAAGCTATAGCACACGTAAATATGCAAATCGCGTGGAGTTCTAGTTTTTTGGCCGAAAAATGCAAAGCATTTTGAAAGATCATGGTGGGGCGGTGACTATGGTACCCTAGGTCGTATTTGATAGTCCGGAAAAATTTTAGGCGATCGGGGTCCGCGGCTCCCCGGACCACTTGGAAGGCGTGGGTATAGCACACGAAAATATGGGAATCGGGCGTAATTCTAGGTTTTTGGCCGAAAAATGCAAAAAATGAGAAACGATGTTCGCGGGGCGGTTTCTATGGTTCCTTAGGTCGTATTTGATGGCCCGGAAAGATTTTAGGCGATCGGGGTCCGGAGTTCCCGGGTTTACTTGGACGGTGTGGGCTATAGGACACGAAAATATGGGAATCACGCGGAATTCTAGTTTTTTGGCCTAAAAATGGAAATAACTAGGAACGATTATGGCTGGGCGGTGACTATGGTTCCTTAGGTCTTATTTGATAGTCCGGAAAATTTTTAGGCGATCGGGGTCCGCGTCTCTTGGGACCACACAAAAATATGGGAATCGGGCAGAATTCTAGTTTTTTGGCCAAAAAATGCAAAAAATGAGGAATGATCATGGGGAGGCGGTGACTATGGTTCCTTAGGTCCTAATTGATGGCCCGAAAACTTTTTAGGCGATCCGAGTCCGGCGGCCCGGCCCACTCGGAAGGCGTAGGGCACACAAATATATGGTAATCGAGCGGAATTCTAGCTTTTTGGCCGAAAAACGCAATAAATGAGGAACGATCATGGCGGGGCGGTGACTATGGTTCCTTAGGTCGAATTTGATGGCCCGGAAAATTTTAGGCGATCGGGGTCCACGGCTCCCGGGACCACTCGGAAGGCGTAAGCTATAGCACACGAAAATATGCAAATCGCGTGGAGTTCTAGTTTTTTGGCCGAAAAATGCAAAGCATTTTGAACGATCATGGTGGGGCGGTGACTATGGTACCTTAGGTCGTATTTGATAGTCCGGAAAAATTTTAGGCGATCGGGGTCCGCGGCTCCCCGGACCACTTGGAAGGCGTGGGTATAGCACACGAAAATATGGGAATCGGGCGTAATTCTAGGTTTTTGGCCGAAAAATGCAAAAAATGAGAAACGATGATCGCGGGGCGGTTTCTATGGTTCCTTAGGTCGTATTTGACGGCCCGGAAAGATTTTAGGCGATCGGGGTCCGGAGTTCCCGGGTTCACTTGGAAGGCGTGGGCTATAGGACACGAAAATATGGGAATCGCGCGGAATTCTAGTTTTTTGGCCAAAAAATGGAAATAACTAGGAACGATCATGGCTGGGCGGTGACTATGGTTCCTTAGGTCTTATTTGATAGTCCGGAAAAATTTTAGGCGATCGGGGTCCGCGTCTCTTGGGACCACACAAAAATATGTGAATCAGGCGGAATTCTAGTTTTTTGGCCAAAAAATGCAAAAAATGAGGAACGATCATGGGGAGGCGGTGACTATGGTTCCTTAGGTCCTAATTGATGGCCCGAAAATTTTTTAGGCGATCCGAGTCCGGCGGCCCGGCCCACTCGGTAGGCGTGGGGCACACAAATATATGGTAATCGAGCGGAATTCTAGCTTTTTGACGAAAAACGCAATAAATGAGGAACGATCATGGCGGGGCGGTGACTATGGTTCCTTAGGTCGAATTTGATGGCCCGGAAAATTTTAGGCGATCGGGGTCCACGGCTCCTGGCACCACTTGGAAGGCGTAAGCTATAGCACACGAAAATTTGCAAATCGCGCGGAGTTCTAGTTTTTTGGCCGAAAAATGCAAAGCATTGTGAACAATCATAGTGGGGCGGTGACTATGGTACCTTAGGTCATATTTGATAGTCCGGAAAAATTTTAGGCGATCGGGGTCCGCGGCTCCCCGGACCACTTGGAAGGCGTGGGTATAGCACACGAAAATATGGGAATCGGGCGTAATTCTAGGTTTTTGGCCGAAAAATGCAAAAAATGAGAAACGATGATCGCGGGGCGGTTTCTATGGTTCCTTAGGTCGTATTTGACGGCCCGGAAAGATTTTAGGCGATCGGGGTCCGGAGTTCCCGGGTTTACTTGGAAGGCGTGGGCTATAGGACACGAAAATATGGGAATCGCGCGAAATTCTAGTTTTTTGGCCTAAAAATGGAAATAACTAGGAACGATCATGGCTGGGCGGTGACTATGGTTCCTTAGGTCTTATTTGATAGTCCGGAAAATTTTTAGGCGATCGGGGTCCGCGTCTCTTGGGACCACTCGGAATGCGTGGGTATAGCACACGAAAATATTGGAATCGGGCGAAATTCTAGTTGTTTGGCCGAAAAACGCAAAAAATGAGGAACGATCATGGCGGGGTGGTTACTATGGTTCCTTAGGTCTTATTTGATAGTCCGGAAAATTTTTAGGCGATCCGGCTCCGGGGGGCCCGACCCGCTCGGAAGGCGTGGGCGATAGCACACAAAAATATGGGAATCAGGCGGAATTCTAGTTTTTTGGCCAAAAAATGCAAAACATGAGGAACGATCATGGCGAGGCGGTGACTATGGTTCCTTAGGTCCTAATTGATGGACCGAAATATTTTTAGGCGATCCGAGTCCGGCGGCCCGGCCCACACGGAAGGGGTGGGGCACACAAAAATATCGTAATCGAGCGGAATTCTAGCTTTTTGGCCGAAAAACGCAATAAATGAGGAACGATCATGGCGGGGCGGTGACTATGGTTCCTTAGGTCGTATTTGATGGCCCGGAAAATTTTAGGCGATCGGGGTCCACGGCTCCCGGGACCACTCGGAAGGCATAATCTATAGCACACAAAAATATGCAAATCGCGCGGAGTTCTAGTTTTTTGGCCGAAAAATGCAAAGCATTTGGAATGATCATGGTGGGGCGGTGACTATGGTACCTTAGGTCGTATTTGATAGTCCGGAAAAATTTTAGGCGATCGGGGTCCGCGGCTCCCCCGACCACTTGAAAGGCGTGGATATAGCACACAAAAATATGGAAATCGGGCGTAATTCTTGTTTTTTGGCCGAAAAAATGCAAAAAATGAGAAACGATTATCGCAGGGCGGTTACTATGGTTCCTTAGGTCGTATTTGGCGGCCCGGAAAAATTTTAGGCGATCGGGGTCCGGGGGTCCCGGAACCACTTGGAAGGGTGGGCAATAGCACACAAAAATATTGTAATCGGGCGGAATTCTAGTTTTTTGGCCGAAAAACTCAACAAATGAGGAATGATCATGGCTGGGCGGTGACTATGGTTCCTTAGGTCGTATTTGATAGTCTGGAAAATTTTTAGGCGATAGGGGTCAGGAGTTCCCGTGTTCACTTGGAAGGCGTGGGCTATAGGACACGAAAATATGGGAATCGCGCGGAATTCTAGTTTTTTGGCCGAAAAACGGAAAAAACTAGGAGCGATCATGGCTGGGCGGTGACTATGGTTCCTTAGGTATTATTTGATAGTCCGGAAAAATTTTAGGCGATCGGGGTCCGCGGCTCTTGGGACCACTCGGAATGCGTGGGTATAGCACAGGAAAATATGGGAATCGGGCGAAATTCTATTTGTTTGGCCGAAAAACGCAAACAATGAGGAACGATCATGGAGGGGTGGTTACTATAGTTCCTTAGGTCGTATTTGATGGCCCAAAAATTTTTTAGACGATCGGGGTTCCCGGGACCCCTTTGAAGGCGTGGGCTAAAGCACACGAAAATATGGAAATCGCGCGGAATTCTAGTTTTTTGGCTGAAAAACGCAAAAGAGTAGGAACGATCATGGCGGGGCGGTGACTATGGTTCCTTAGGTCGTATTTGATAGTCTGGAAAATTTTTAGGCGATCCGGCTCCGGGGGCCCGACCCACTCGGAAGGCGTGGGCGATAGCACACAAAAATATGGGAATCGGGCGAAATTCTAGTTTTTTGGCCAAAAATTGAAAACAAATGAGGAACGATCATGGCGAGGCGGTGACTATGGTTCCTTAGGTCCTAATTGATGGCCCGAAAATTTTTTAGGCGATCCGAGTCCGGCGGCCCGGCCCACTCGGAAGGCGTGGGGCACACAAATATATGGTAATCGAGCAGAATTCTAGATTTTTGGCCGAAAAACGCAATAAATGAGGAACGATCATGGCGGGGCGGTGACTATGGTTCCTTAGGTCGAATTTGATGGCCCGAAAAATTTTAGGCGATCGGGGTCCACGGCTCCTGGCACCACTCGGAAGGCGTAAGCTATAGCACACAAAAATTTGCAAATCGCGCGGAGTTCTAGTTTTTTGGCCGAAAAATGCAAAGCATTGTGAACGATCATGGTGGGGCGGTGACTATGGTACCTTAGGTAGTATTTGATAGTCTGGAAAAATTTTAGGCGATCGGGGTCCGCGGCTCCCCGGACCACTTGGAAGGCGTGGGTATAGCACTCGAAAATATGGGAATCGGGAGTAATTCTAGGTTTTTGGCCGAAAAATGCAAAACATGAGAAACGATGATCGCGGGGCGGTTTCTATGGTTCCTTAGGTCGTATTTGACAGCCCGAAAAAATTTTAGGCGATCGAGGTCCGGGGGTCCCGGAACCACTTGGAAGGGTGGGCAATAGCACACAAAAATATTGTAATCGGGCGAAATTCTAATTTTTTGGCAGAAAAACGCAACAAATAAGGAATGATCATGGCTGGGCGGTGACTATGGTTCTTTAGGTCGTATTTGATAGTCCGGAAAATTTTTAGGCGATAGGGCTCCGGAGTTCCCGGGTTCACTTGGAAGGCGTGGGCTATAGGACATGAAAATATGGGAATCTGGCGGAATTCTAGTTTTTTGGCCGAAAAACGGAAAAAACTAGGAACGATCATGGCTGGGCGGTGACTATGGTTCCTTAGGTATTATTTGATAGTCCGGAAAAATTTTAGGCGATCGGGGTCCGCGGCTCTTGGGACCACTCGGAATGCGTGGGTATAGCACACGAAAATATGGGAATCGGGCGAAATTCTAGTTGTTTGGGCGAAAAACGCAAAAAATGAGGAACGATAATGGCGGGGTGGTTACTATGGTTCCTTAGGTCGTATTTGATTGCCCGAAAAATTTATAGACGATCGGGGTTCGGGATTCCCGGGGCCCCTTTGAAGGCGTGGGCTAAAGCACACGAAAATATGGATATCGCGCGAATTCTAGTTTTTTGGTTGAAAAACGCAAAAGACTAGGAACGATCATGGCGGGGCGGTGACTATGGTTCCTTAGGTCGTATATGATAGTCCGGAAAATTTTTAGGCGATCCGGCTCCAGGGGGCCCGACCCACTCGGAAGGCGTGGGCGATAACACACAAAAATATGGGAATCGGGCGGAATTCTAGTTTTTTGGCCGAAAAAATGCAAAAAATGAGAAACGATGATCGCAAGGCGGTTACTATGGTTCCTTAGGTCGTATTTGGCGGCCCGGAAAAATTTTAGGCGATCGGGGTCTGGGGGTCCCGGAACCACTTGGAAGGGTGGGCAATAGCACACAAAAATATTGTAATCGGGCGGAATTCTAGTTTTTTGGTCGAAAAACGCAACAAATGAGGAATGATCATGGCTGGGCGGTGACTATGGTTCCTTAGGTCGTATTTGATAGTCTGGAAAATTTTTAGGCGATAGGGGTCAGGAGTTCCCGTGTTCACTTGGAAGGCGTGGGCTATAGGACACGAAAATATGGGAATCGCGCGGAATTCTAGTTTTTTGGCCGAAAAACGGAAAAAACTAGGAGCGATCATGGCTGGGCGGTGACTATGGTTCCTTAGGTATTATTTGATAGTCCGGAAAAATTTTAGGCGATCGGGGTCCGCGGCTCTTGGGACCACTCGGAATGCGTGGGTATAGCACAGGAAAATATGGGAATCGGGCGAAATTCTATTTGTTTGGCCGAAAAACGCAAACAATGAGGAACGATCATGGAGGGGTGGTTACTATAGTTCCTTAGGTCGTATTTGATGGCCCAAAATTTTTTTAGACGATCGGGGTTCCCGGGACCCCTTTGAAGGCGTGGGCTAAAGCACACGAAAATATGGAAATCGCGCGGAATTCTAGTTTTTTGGCTGAAAAACGCAAAAGAGTAGGAACGATCATGGCGGGGCGGTGACTATGGTTCCTTAGGTCGTATTTGATAGTCTGGAAAATTTTTAGGCGATCCGGCTCCGGGGGGCCCGACCCACTCGGAAGGCGTGGGCGATAGCACACAAAAATATGGGAATCGGGCGGAATTCTAGTTTTTTGGCCAAAAAATGAAAACAAATGAGGAACGATCATGGCGAGGCGGTGACTATGGTTCCTTAGGTCCTAATTGATGGCCCGAAAATTTTTTAGGCGATCCGAGTCCGGCGGCCCGGCCCACTCGGAAGGCGTGGGGCACACAAATATATGGTAATCGAGCAGAATTCTAGATTTTTGGCCGAAAAACGCAATAAATGAGGAACGATCATGGCGGGGCGGTGACTATGGTTCCTTAGGTCGAATTTGATGGCCCGGAAAATTTTAGGCGATCGGGGTCCACGGCTCCCGGCACCACTCGGAAGGCGTAAGCTATAGCACACAAAAATATGCAAATCGCGCGGAGTTCTAGTTTTTTGGCCGAAAAATGCAAAGCATTGTGAACGATCATGGTGGGGCGGTGACTATGGTACCTTAGGTAGTATTTGATAGTCTGGAAAAATTTTAGGCGATCGGGGTCCGCGGCTCCCCGGACCACTTGGAAGGCGTGGGTATAACACTCGAAAATATGGGAATCGGGAGTAATTCTAGGTTTTTGGCCGAAAAATGCAAAACATGAGAAACAATGATCGCGGGGCGGTTTCTATGGTTCCTTAGGTCGTATTTGACAGCCCGAAAAAATTTTAGGCGATCGAGGTCCGGGGGTCCCGGAACCACTTGGAAAGGTGGGCAATAGCACACAAAAATATTGTAATCGGGCGAAATTCTAGTTTTTTGGCAGAAAAACGCAACAAATAAGGAATGATCATGGCTGGGCGGTGACTATGGTTCTTTAGGTCGTATTTGATAGTCCGGAAAATTTTTAGGCGATAGGGCTCCGGAGTTCCCGGGTTCACTTGGAAGGCGTGGGCTATAGGACATGAAAATATGGGAATCTGGCGGAATTCTAGTTTTTTGGCCGAAAAACGGAAAAAACTAGGAACGATCATGGCTGGGCGGTGACTATGGTTCCTTAGGTATTATTTGATAGTCCGGAAAAATTTTAGGCGATCGGGGTCCGCGGCTCTTGGGACCACTCGGAATGCGTGGGTATAGCACACGAAAATATGGGAATCGGGCGAAATTCTAGTTGTTTGGGCAAAAAACGCAAAAAATGAGGAATGATAATGGCGGGGTGGTTACTATGGTTCCTTAGGTCGTATTTGATTGCCCAAAAAATTTATAGACGATCGGGGTTCGGGATTCCCGGGGCCCCTTTGAAGGCGTGGGCTAAAGCACACGAAAATATGGATATCGCGCGAATTCTAGTTTTTTGGTTGAAAAACGCAAAAGACTAGGAACGATCATGGCGGGGCGGTGACTATGGTTCCTTAGGTCGTATATGATAGTCCGGAAAATTTTTAGGCGATCCGGCTCCGGGGGGGCCGACCCACTCGGAAGGCGTGGGCGATAGCACACAAAAATATGGGAATCGGGCAGAATTCTAGTTTTTTGGCCAAAAAATGCAAAAAATGAGGAAAGATCATGGCGAGGCGGTGACTATGGTTCCTTAGGTCCTAATTGATGGCCCGAAAATTTTTTAGGCGATCCGAGTCCGGCGGCCCGGCCCACTCGGAAGGCGTGGGGTACACAAATATATGGTAATCGAGCGGAATTCTAGCTTTTTGGCCGAAAAACACAATAAATGAGGAACGATCATGGCGGGGCGGTGACTATGGTTCCTTAGGTCGAATTTGATGGCCCGAAAAATTTTAGGCGATCGGGGTCCACGGCTCCCGGGACCACTCGCAAGGCGTAAGCTATAGCACACGAAAATATGCAAATCGCGTGGAGTTCTAGTTTTTTGGCCGAAAAATGCAAAGCATTTTGAACGATCATGGTGGGGCGGTGACTATGGTACCTTAGGTCGTATTTGATAGTCCGGAAAAATTTTAGGCGATCGGGGTCCGCGGCTCCCCGGACCACTTGGAAGGCGTGGGTATACCACACGAAAATATGGGAATCGGGCGTAATTCTAGGTTTCTGGCCGAAAAATGCAATAAAGGAGAAACGATGATTGCGGGGCGGTAACTATGGTTCCTTAGGTCGTATTTGATAGTCCAGAAAAATTTTAGGCGATAGGGCTCCGGAGTTCCCGGGTTCACTTGGAAGGCGTGGGCAATAGGACATGAAAATATGGGAATCGCGCGGAATTCTAGTTTTTTGGCCGAAAAACGGAAAAAACTAGGAACGATCATGGCTGGGCGGTGACTATGGTTCCTTAGGTATTATTTGATAGTCCGAAAAACTTTAGGCGATCGGGGTCCGCGGCTCTTGGGACCACTCGGAATGCGTGGGTATAGCACACGAAAATATGGGAATCGGGCGAAATTCTAGTTGTTTGGGCGAAAAACGCAAAAAATGAGGAACGATCATGGCTGGGCGGTAACTATGGTTCTTAGGTCGTATTTGATAGTCCGGAAAAATTTTAGGCGATAGGGGTCCGGAGTTCCCGGGTTCACTTGGAAGGCGTGGGCTATAGGACAGGAAAATATGGGAATCGCGCGGAATTCTAGTTTTTTGGCCGAAAAACGGAAATAACTAGGAATGAACAAGGCTGGGCGGTGACTATGGTTCCTTAGGTCGTATATGATAGTCCGGAAAATTTTTAGGCGATCCGGCTCCGGGGGGCCCGACCCACTCAGAAGGCGTGGGCGATAACACACAAAAATATGGAAATCGGGCGGAATTCTAGTTTTTATGCAAAAAAATGCAAAAAATGAGGAACGATCATGGCGAGGCGGTGACTATGGTTCCTTAGGTCCTAATTGATGGACCAAAATATTTTTAGGCGATCCGAGTCCGGCGGCCCGGCCCACACGGAAGGGGTGGGGCGCACAAAAATATCGTAATCGAGCGGAATTCTAGCTTTTTGGCCGAAAAACCCAATAAATGAGGAACGATCATGGCGGGGCGGTGACTATGGTTCCTTAGGTCGTATTTGATGACCCGGAAAATTTTAGGCGATCGGGGTCCACGGCTCCCGGGACCACTCGGAAAGCGTAAGCTATAGCACACGAAAATATGCAAATCGCGCGGAGTTCTAGTTTTTTGGCCGAAAAATACAAAGCATTTGGAACGATCATGGTGGGGCGGTGACTATGGTACCTTAGGTCGTATTTGATAGTCCGGAAAAATTTTAGGCGATCGGGGTCCGCGGCTCCCCGGACCACTTGAAAGGCGTGGGTATAGCACACAAAAATATGGAAATCGGGCGTAATTCTAGTTTTTTGGCCGAAAAATGCAAAAAATGAGAAACGATGATTGCAGGGCGGTTACTATGGTTCCTTAGGTCGTATTTGACGGCCCGGAAAAATTTTAGGCGATCGGGGTCCGGGGGTCCCGGAACCACTTGGAAGGGTGGGCAATAGCACACAAAAATATTGTAATCGGGCGGAATTCTAGTTTTTTGGCCGAAAAACGCAACAAATGAGGAATGATCATGGCTGGGCAGTGACTATGGTTCCTTAGGTCGTATTTGATAGTCTGGAAAATTTTTAGGCGATAGGGGTCAGGAGTTCCCGGGTTCAGTTGGAAGGCGTGGGCTATAGGACACGAAAATATGGGAATCGCGCGGAATTCTAGTTTTTTGGCCGAAAAACGGAAAAAACTAGGAGCGATCATGGCTGGGCGGTGACTATGGTTCCTTAGGTCTTATTTGATAGTCCGGAAAAATTTTAGGCGATCGGGGTCCGCGGCTCTTGGGACCACTCGGAATGCGTGGGTATAGCACACGAAAATATGGGAATCGGGCGAAATTCTAGATGTTTGGCCGAAAAACGCAAACAATGAGGAACGATCATGGAGGGGTTGTTACTATAGTTCCTTAGGTCGTATTTGATGGCCCAAAAATTTTTTAGACGATCGGGGTTCCCGGGACCCCTTTGAAGGCGTGGGCTAAAGCACACGAAAATATGGAAATCGCGCGGAATTCTAGTTTTTTGGCTGAAAAACGCAAAAGAGTAGGAACGATCATGGCGGGGCGGTGACTATGGTTCCTTAGGTCGTATTTGATAGTCTGGAAAATTTTTTGGCGATCCGGCTCCGGGGGCCCGACCCAATCGGAAGGCGTGGGCGATAGCACACAAAAATATGGGAATCGGGCGGAATTCTAGTTTTTTGGCCGAAAAATGAAAACAAATGAGGAACGATCATGGAGAGGCGGTGACTATGGCTCCTTAGGTCCTAATTGATGGCCCGAAAATTTTTTAGGCGATCCGAGTCCGGCGGCCCGGCCCACTCGGAAGGCGTGGGGCACACAAATATATGGTAATCGAGCGGAATTCTAGCTTTTTGGCCGAAAAATGCAATAAATGAGGAACGATCATGGCGGGGCGGTGACTATGGTTCCTTAGGTCGAATTTGATGGCCCGGAAAATTTTAGGCGATCGGGGTCCACGGCTCCCGGCACCACTCGGAAGGCGTAAGCTATAGCACACGAAAATTTGCAAATCGCGCGGAATTCTAGTTTTTTGGCCGAAAAATGCAAAGCATTGTGAACGATGATGGTGGGGCGGTGACTATGGTACCTTAGGTAGTATTTGATAGTCCGGAAAAATTTTAGGCGATCGGGGTCCGCGGCTCCCCGGACCACTTGGAAGGCGTGGGTATAGCGCTCGAAAATATGGGAATCGGGAGTAATTCTAGGTTTTTGGCTGAAAAATGCAAAACATGAGAAACGATGATCGCGGGGCGGTTTCTATGGTTCCTTAGGTCGTATTTGATGGCCCGGAAAAATTTTAGGCGATCGGGGTCCGGAGTTCCCGGGTTCACTTGGAAGGTGTGGGCTATAGGACACGAAAATATGGGAATCGCGCGGAATTCTAGTTTTTTGGCCGAAAAATGGAAAAAACTAGGAACGTTCATGGCTGGGCGGTGACTATGGTTCCTTAGGTCTTATTTGATAGTCCGGACAAATTTTAGGAGATCGGGGTCCGCGGCTCTTGGGACCACTCGGAATGCGTGGGTATAGCACACGAAAATATGGGAATCAGGCGAAATTCTAGTTGTTTGGCCGAAAAACGCAAATAATGAGGAACGATCATGGCGGGGTGGTTACTATGGTTCCTTAGGTCGTCTTTGATGGCCCGAAAATTTTTTAGACGATCGGGGTTCGGGGTTCCCCGGACCCCTTTGAAGTCGTGGGCTAAAGCACACGAAAATATGGAAATCGCGCGGAATTCTAGTTTTTTGGCTGAAAAATGCAAAAGACTAGGAACGATCATGGCGGGGCGGTGACTATGGTTCCTTAGGTCGTATTTGATAGTCCGGAAAATTTTTAGGCGATCCGGCTCCGGGGGGCCTGACCCACTCGGAAGGCGTGGGCGATAGCACACAAAAATATGGGAATCGGGCGGAATTCTAGTTTTTTGGCCAAAAAATGCAAAGCATGAGGAACGATCATGGCGAGGCGGTGACTATGGTTCCTTAGGTCCTAATTGATGGCCCGAAAATTTTTTAGGCGATCCGAGTCCGGCGGCCCGGCCCACTCGGAAGGCGTGGGGCACACAAATATATGGTAATCGAGCGGAATTCTAGCTTTTTAGCCGAAAAACGCAATAAATGAGGAACGATCATGGCGGGGCGGTGACTATGGTTCCTTAGGTCGTATTTGATGGCCGGGAAAATTTTAGGTGATCGGGGTCCACGGCTCCCGGGACCACTCGGAAGGCGTAAGCTATAGCACACGAAAATATGCAAATCGCGCGGAGTTCTAGTTTTTTGGCCGAAAAATGCAAAGCATTTGGAACGATCATGGTGGGGCGGCGACTATGGTACCTTAGGTCGTATTTGATAGTCCGGAAATATTTTAGGCGATCGGGGTCCGCAGCTCCCCGGACCACTTGGAAGGCGTGGGTATAACACACAAAAATATGGGAATCGGGTGTAATTCTAGTTTTTTGGCCGAAAAATGCAAAAAATGAGAAACGATAATCGCGGGGCGGTTACTATGGTTTCTTAGGTCGTATTTGACAGCCCGGAAAAATTTTAGGCGATCGAGGTCCGGGGGTCCCGGAACCACTTGGAAGGGTGGGCAATAGCACACAAAAATATTGTAATCGGGCGGAATTGTAGTTTTTGGCCGAAAAACGCAACAAATAAGGAATGATCATGGTTGGGCGGTGACTATGTTTCCTTAGGTCGTATTTGATAGTCCGGAAAATTTTTAGGCGATAGGGCTCCGGAGTTCCCGGGTTCACTTGGAAGGCGTGGGCTATAGGACATGAAAATATGGGAATCTGGCGGAATTCTAGTTTTTTGGCCGAAAAACGGAAAAAACTAGGAACGATCATGGCTGGGCGGTGACTATGGTTCCTTAGGTATTATTTGATAGTCCGAAAAAATTTTAGGCGATCGGGGTCCGCGACTCTTGGGACCACTCGGAATGCGTGGGTATAGCACTCGAAAATATGGGAATCGGGCGAAATTCTAGTTGTTTGGGCGAAAAACGCAAAAAATGAGGAATGATAATGGCGGGGTGGTTACTATGGTTCCTTAGGTCGTATTTGATTGCCCGAAAAATTTATAGACGATCGGGGTTCGGGATTCCCGGGGCCCCTTTGAAGGCGTGGGCTAAAGCACACGAAAATATGGATATCGCGCGAATTCTAGTTTTTTGGTTGAAAAACGCAAAAGACTAGGAACGATCATGGCGGGGCGGTGACTATGGTTCCTTAGGTCGTATATGATAGTCCGGAAAATTTTTGGGCGATCCGGCTCCGGGGGGCCCGACCCACTCGGAAGGCGTGGGCGATAACACACAAAAATATGGGAATCGAGCGGAATTCTAGTTTTTTGGCCAAAAAATGCAAAAAATGAGGAACGATCATGGCGAGGCGGTGACTATGGTTCCTTAGATCCTAATTGATGGCCCGAAATTTTTTTAGGCGATCCGAGTCCGGCGGCCTGGCCCACTCGGAAGGCGTGGGGCACACAAAAATATGGTAATCGAGCAGAATTCTAGCTTTTTGGCTGAAAAACGCAATAAATAAGGAACGATCATGGTGGGGCGGTGACTATGGTTCCTTAGGTCGTATTTGATGGCCCGGAAAATTTTAGGCGATCGGGGTCCACGGCTCCCGGAACCACTCGGAAGGCGTAAGCTATAGCACACGAAAATATGCAAATCGCGCGGAGTTCTAGATTTTTGGCCGAAAAATGCAAAGCATTTGGAACGATCATGGTGGGGCGGTGACTATGGTACCTTAGGTCGTATTTGATAGTCCGGAAAAATTTTAGGCAATCGGGGTCCGCGGCTCCCCAGACCACTTGGAAGGCGTGGGTATAGCACACGAAAATATGGGAATCGGGCGTAATTCTAGTTTTTTGGGCGAAAAATGCAAAAAATGAGAAACGATGATCGCGGGGCGGTTACTATGGTTCCTTAGGTCGTATTTGATGGCCCGGAAAAATTTTAGGCGATCGGGGTCCGGGGGTCCCGGAACCACTTGGAAGGGTGGGCAATAGCCCATAAAAATATTGTAATCGGGCGGAATTCTAGTTTTTTGGCCGAAAAACGCAACAAATGAGGAATGATCATGGCTGGGCGGTGACTATGGTTCCTTAGGTCGAATTTGATAGTCCGGAAAAATTTTAGGCGATAGGGGTCCGGAGTTCCCGGGTTCACTTGGAAGGCGTGGGCTATAGGACACGAAAATATGGGAATAGCGCGAAATTCTAGTTTTTTGGCGGAAAAATTGAAAAAACTAGGAACGATCATGGCTGGGTGGTGACTATGGTTCCTTAGGTCTTATTTGATAGTCCGGAAAAGTTTTAGGCGATCGGGGGTCCGCGGCTCTTGGGACCACTCGGAATGCATGGGTATAGCACACGAAAATATGGGAATCGGGCGAAATTCTAGTTGTTTGGGCGAAAAATGCAAAAAATGAGGGACGATCATGGCGGGGTGGTTACTATTGTTCCTTAGGTCGTATTTGATGGCCCGAAAACTTTTTAGACGATCGAGGTTCGGGGTTCCCGGGACCCCTTTGAAGGCGTGGGCTAAAGCACACGAAAATATGGAAATCGCGCGGAATTCTAGTTTTTTGGCTGAAAAACGCAAAAGACTAGGAACGATCATGGCGGGGCAGTGACTATGGTTCCTTAGGTCGTATTTGATAGTCCGAAAAATTTTTAGGCGATCCGGCTCCAGGGGGCCCGATCCACGCGGAAGGCGTGGGGGATAGCACACAAAAATATGGGAATCGGGCGGAATTCTAGTTTTTTAGCCAAAAAATGCAAAGCATGAAGAACGATCATGGCGAGGCGGTGACTATGGTTCCTTAGGTCCTAATTGATGGCCCGAAAAATTTTTAGGCGATCCGAGTCCGGAGGCCCGGCGCACTCG
Organism: Nicotiana tabacum; assembly: GCF_000715075.1. NCBI lineage: Eukaryota > Viridiplantae > Streptophyta > Magnoliopsida > Solanales > Solanaceae > Nicotiana > Nicotiana tabacum. The sequence continues at coordinate 231,320 of NW_027438252.1, read as the reverse complement.
GAAGGCGTGGGGCACACAAAAATATGGTAATCTAGCGGAATTCTAGCTTTTTGGCCGAAAAACACAATAAATGAGGAACGATCATGGCGGGGCGGTGACTATGGTTCCTTAGGTCGTATTTGATGGCCTGGAAAATTTTAGGCGATCGGGGTCCACGGCTCCCGGGACCACTCGGAAGGCGTAAGCTATAGCACACGAAAATATGCAAATCGCGGGCCATGGAACCACTCGGAAGGCGTAAGCTATAGCACACGAAAAATGCAAAGCATTTGGAACGATCATGGTGGGGCGGCGACTATGGTACCTTAGGTCGTATTTTATAGTCCGGAAAAATTTTAGGCGATCGGGGTCCGCGGCTCCCTGGACCTCTTGGAAGGCGTGGGTATAGCACACGAAAATATGGGAATCGGGCGTAATTCTAGGTTTTTGGCCGAAAAATGCAAAAAATGAGAAACGATGATCGCGGGGCGGTTACTATGGTTCCTTAGGTCATATTTGACAGCCCGGAAAAATTTTAGGCGATCGGGGTCCGGGGGTCCCGGAACCACTTGGAAGGGTGGGCAATAGCACATAAAAATATTGTAATCGGGCAGAATTCTAGTTTTTTGGCCGAAAAACGCAACAAATAAGGAATGATCATGGCTGGGCGGTGACTATGGTTCCTTAGGTCGTATTTGATAGTTCGGAAAAGTTTTAGGCGATAGAGCTCCGGAGTTCCCGGGTTCACTTGGAAAGCGTGGGCTATAGGACATGAAAATATGGGAATCGCGTGGAATTCTAGTTTTTTGGCCAAAAAACGGAAAAAACTAGGAACGATCATGGCTGGGCGGTGACTATGGTTCCTTAGGTATTATTTGATAGTTCAGAAAAATTTTAGGCGATCGGGGTCCGCGGCTCTTGGGACCACTCGGAATGCATGGGTATAGCACACGAAAATATGGGAATCGGGCAAAATTCTAGTTGTTTGGGCGAAAAACGCAAAAAATGAGGAACGATCATGGCGGGGTGGTTACTATGGTTCCTTAGGTCGTATTTGATTGCCCGAAAAATTTATAGACGATCGGGGTTCGGGGTTCCCGGGGCCCCTTTGAAGGCGTGGGCTAAAGCACACGAAAATATGGATATCGTGCGGAATTCTAGTTTTTTGGTTGAAAAACGCAAAAGACTAGGAACGATCATGGCGGGGCGGTGACTATGGTTCCTTAGGTCGTATTTGATAGTCCAAAAAATTTTTAGGCGATCCGGCTCCGGGGGGCCCGACCCACTCGGAAGGCGTGGGCGATAGCACACAAAAATATGGGAATCGGACAGAATTCTAGTTTTTTGGCCAAAAATTTCAAAAAATGATGTACGATCATGGAGAGGCGTTGACTATGGTTCCTAAGGTCCTAATTGATGGCCCGAAAATTTTTTAGGCGATCCGAGTCCGGCGGCCCGGCCCACTCGGAAGGCGTGGGGCACACAAAAATATGGTAATCGAGCGGAATTCTAGCTTTTTGGCCGAAAAACGCAATAAATGAGGAACGATCATGGCGGGGCGGTGACTATGGCTCTTTAGATCGTATTTGATGGCCCGGAAAATTTTAGGCGATCGGGGTCCACGGCTCCCGGGACCACTCGGAAGGCGTAAGCTATAGCACACGAAAATATGCAAATCGCGCGGAGTTCTAGTTTTTTGGCCGAAAAATGCAAAGCATTTGGAACGATCATTGTGGGGCGGTGACTATGGTACCTTAGGTCGTATTTGATAGTCCGGAAAAATTTTAGGCGATCGCGGTCCGCGGTTCCCCAGACCACTTGGAAGGCGTGGGTATAGCACACGAAAATATGGGAATCGGGCGTAATTCTAGTTTTTTGGCCGAAAAATGCAAAAAATGAGAAACGATGATCGCGGGGCGGTTACTATGGTTCCTTAGGTCGTATTTGACAGCCCGGAAAAATTTTAGGCGATCGGGGTCCGGGGGTCCCAGAACCACTTGGAATGGTGGGCAATAGCACACAAAAATATTGTAATCGGGCGGAATTCTAGTTTTTTGGCCGAAAAACGCAACAAATAAGGAATGATCATGGCTGGGCGGTGACTATGGTTCCTTAGGTCATATTTGATAGTCCGGAAAAATTTTAGGCGATAGGGGTCCGGAGTTCCCGGGTTCACTTGGAAGGCGTGGGCTATAGGACATGAAAATATGGGAATCGCACGGAATTCTAGTTTTTTTGCCAAAAAACGGAAAAAACTAGGAACGATCATGGATGGGCGGTGACTATGGTTCCTTAGGTATTATTTGATAGTCCGGAAAAATTTTAGGCGATCGGGGTCCGCGGCTCTTGGGACCACTCGGAATGCATGGGTATAGCACACGAAAATATGGGAATCGGGCGAAATTCTAGTTGTTTGGGCGAAAAACGCAAAAAATGAGGAACGATCATGGCGGGGTGGTTACTATGGTTCCTTAGGTCATATTTTATTGCCCGAAAAATTTATAGACGATCGGGGTTTGGGGTTCCCGGGGCCCCTTTGAAGGCCTGGGCTAAAGCACACGAAAATATGGATATCGCGCGGAATTCTAGTTTTTTGGTTGAAATATGCAAAAGACTAGGAACGATCATGGCGAGGCGGTGACTATGGTTCCTTAGGTCGTATTTGATAGTCCAAAAAATTTTTAGGCGATCCGGCTCCGGGGGGCCCGACCCACTCGGAAGGCGTGGGCGATAGCACACAAAAATATGGGAATCGGGCGGAAATCTAGTTTTTTGGCCAAAAATTGCAAAAAATGAGAAACGATCATGGCGAGGCGGTGACTATGGTTCCTTAGGTCCTAATTGATGGCCCGAAAATTTTTTAGGCGATCCGAGTCCGGTGGCCCGGCCCACTCAAAAGGCGTGGGGCACACAAAAATATGGTAATCGAGCGGAATTCTAGCTTTTTGGCCGAAAAACACAATAAATGAGGAACGATCATGGCGGGGCGGTGACTATGCCTCCTTAGGTCATATTTGATTGCCCGGAAAATTTTAGGCGATCGGGCTCCACGGCTCCCGGGACCACTCGGAAGGCGTAAGCTATAGCACACGAAAATATGCAAATCGCGCGGAGTTCTAGTTTTTTGGCCGAAAAATGCAAAGCATTTGGAACGATCATTGTGGGGCGGTGACTATGGTACCTTAGGTCAAATTTGATAGTCCGGAACATTTTTAGGCGATCGGGGTCCGCGGCTCCCCAGACCACTTGGAAGGCGTGGGTATAGCACTCGAAAATATGAGAATCGGGCGTAATTCTAGTTTTTTGGCCGAAAAATGCAAAAAATGAGAAACGATGATCGCGGGGCGGTTACTATGGTTCCTTAGGTCGTATTTGACGGCCCGGAAATATTTTAGGCGATCGGGGTCTGGGGGTCCCGGAACCACTTGGAAGGGTGGGCAATAGCACACAAAAATATTGTAATCGGGCAGAATTCTAGTTTTTAGGCCGAAAAACGCAACAAATAAGGAATGATCATGGCTGGGCGGTGACTACGGTTCCTTAGGTCGTATTTGATATCCCGAAAAATTTTTAGGCGATAGGGGTCCGGAGTTCCCGGGTTCACTTGGAAGGCGTGGGCTATAGGACATGAAAATATGGGAATCGTGCGGAATTCTAGTTTTTTGGCCAAAAAACAGAAAAAACTAGGAACGATCATGGCTGGGCGGTGACTATGGTTCCTTAGGTCTTATTTGATAATCCGGAAAAATTTTAGGCGATCGGGGTCCGCGGCTCTTGGGACCACTCGGAATGCATGGGTATAGCACACGAAAATATGGGAATCGGGCGAAATTCTAGTTGTTTGGCCGAAAAACGCAAAACAATGAGGAATGATCATGGCGGGGTGGTTACTATGGTTCCTTAGGTCGTATTTGATGGCCCGAAAACTTTTTAGACGATCGAGGTTCGGGGTTCCCGGGACCCCTTTGAAGGCGTGGGCTAAAGCACACGAAAATATGGAAATCGTGCGGAATTCTAGTTTTTCGGCTGAAAAACGCAAAAGACTAGGAACGATCATGGCGGGGGCGGTGACTATGGTTCCTTAGGTTGTATTTGATAGTCCGGAAAATTTTTAGGCGATCCAGCTCGGGGGGCCCGACCCACTCGGAAGGTGTGGGCGATAGCACACAAAAATATGGGAATCAGGCGGAATTCTAGTTTTTTGGCCAAAAAATGCAAAAAATGAGGAACGATCATGGCGAGTTGATGAATATGGTTACTTAGGTCCTAATTGATAGCCCGAAAGTTTTTTAGGCGATCCGAGTCCGGCGGCCCGGCCCACTCGGAGGGCGTGGGGCACACAAAAATATGGTAATCGAGCGGAATTCTAGCTTTTTGGCCGAAAAACGCAATAAATGAGGAACGATCATGGCGGGGCGGTGACAATGGTTCCTTAGGTCGTATTTGATGGCCCGGATAATTTTAGGCGATCGGGGTCCACGGCTCCCGGGACCACTCGGAAGGCGTAAGCTATAGCACACGAAAATATGCAAAGCGCGCGGAGTTCTAGTTTTTTGGCCGAAAAATGCAAAGCATTTGGAACGATCATGGTGGGGCGGTGACTATGGTACCTTAGGTCGTATTTGATAGTCCGAAAAAATTTTAGGCGATCGGGGTCCGCGGCTCCCCAGACCACTTGGAAGGCGTGGGTATTGCACACGAAAATATGGGAATCGGGCGTCATTCTATTTTTTTGTCGAAAAATGCGAAAAATGAGAAACGATGATCGCGGGGCGGTTACTATGGTTCCTTAGGTCGTATTTGACGGGCCGCAAAAATTTTAGGCGATCGGGGTCCGGGGGTCCCGGAACCACTTGGAAGGGTGGGCAATAGCACACAAAAATATTGTAATCGGGCGGAATTCTAGTTTTTTGGCCGAAAAACGCAACAAATGAGGAATGATCATGGCTGGGCGGTGACTATGGTTCCTTAGGTCGTATTTGATAGTCCGGAAAAATTTTAGGCGATAGGGGTCCGGAGTTCCCGGGTTCACTTGGAAGGCGTGGGCTATAGGACATGAAAATATGGCAATCGCGCGAAATTCTAGTTTTTTGGCCGAAAAACGGAAAAAACTAGGAACGATCATGGCTGGGCAGTGACTATGGTTCCTTAGGTCTTATTTGATAGTCCGGAAAAATTTTAGGCGATCGGGGTCTGCGGCTCTTGGGACCACTCAGAATGCGTGGGTATAGCACCCGAAAATATGGGAATCGGGCGAAATTCTAGTTGTTTGGCAGAAAAACGCAAACAATGAGGAATGATCATGGCGGGGGGTTACTATGGTTCCTTAGGTCGTATTTGATGGCCCGAAAACTTTTTAGACGATCGAGGTTCGGGGTTCCCGGGACCCCTTTGAAGGCGTGGGCTAAAGCACACGAAAATATGGAAATCGTGCGGAATTCTAGTTTTTCGGCTGAAAAACGCAAAAGACTAGGAACGATCATGGCGGGGGCGGTGACTATGGTTCCTTAGGTTGTATTTGATAGTCCGGAAAATTTTTAGGCGATCCAGCTCGGGGGGCCCGACCCACTCGGAAGGTGTGGGCGATAGCACACAAAAATATGGGAATCAGGCGGAATTCTAGTTTTTTGGCCAAAAAATGCAAAAAATGAGGAACGATCATGGCGAGTTGATGAATATGGTTACTTAGGTCCTAATTGATAGCCCGAAAGTTTTTTAGGCGATCCGAGTCCGGCGGCCCGGCCCACTCGGAGGGCGTGGGGCACACAAAAATATGGTAATCGAGCGGAATTCTAGCTTTTTGGCCGAAAAACGCAATAAATGAGGAACGATCATGGCGGGGCGGTGACAATGGTTCCTTAGGTCGTATTTGATGGCCCGGATAATTTTAGGCGATCGGGGTCCACGGCTCCCGGGACCACTCGGAAGGCGTAAGCTATAGCACACGAAAATATGCAAAGCGCGCGGAGTTCTAGTTTTTTGGCCGAAAAATGCAAAGCATTTGGAACGATCATGGTGGGGCGGTGACTATGGTACCTTAGGTCGTATTTGATAGTCCGAAAAAATTTTAGGCGATCGGGGTCCGCGGCTCCCCAGACCACTTGGAAGGCGTGGGTATTGCACACGAAAATATGGGAATCGGGCGTCATTCTATTTTTTTGTCGAAAAATGCGAAAAATGAGAAACGATGATCGCGGGGCGGTTACTATGGTTCCTTAGGTCGTATTTGACGGGCCGCAAAAATTTTAGGCGATCGGGGTCCGGGGGTCCTGGAACCACTTGGAAGGGTGGGCAATAGCACACAAAAATATTGTAATCGGGCGGAATTCTAGTTTTTTGGCCGAAAAACGCAACAAATGAGGAATGATCATGGCTGGGCGGTGACTATGGTTCCTTAGGTCGTATTTGATAGTCCGGAAAAATTTTAGGCGATAGGGGTCCGGAGTTCCCGGGTTCACTTGGAAGGCGTGGGCTATAGGACATGAAAATATGGCAATCGCGCGAAATTCTAGTTTTTTGGCCGAAAAACGGAAAAAACTAGGAACGATCATGGCTGGGCAGTGACTATGGTTCCTTAGGTCTTACTTGATAGTACGGAAAATTTTGAGGCGATCGGGGTCTGCGGCTCTTGGGACCACTCGGAATGCGTCGGTATAGCACACGAAAATATGGGAATCGGGCGAAATTCTAGTTGTTTGACCGAAAAACGCAAAAAATGAGGAACGATCATGGCGGGGTGGTTACTATGGTTCCTTAGGTCGTATTTTATGGCCCGAAATTTTTTTAGACGATCGGGGTTCGGGGTTCCCGGGACCCCTTTGAAGGCGTGGGGTAAAGCACACGAAAATATGGAAATCGCGCGGAATTCTAGTTTTTAACTGAAAAACGCAAAAGAGTAGGAACGATCATGGCGGGGCGGTGACTATGGTTCCTTAGGTCGTATTTGATAGTCAGGAAAATTTTTAGGCGATCCGGCTCCGGGGGTCCCGACCCACTCGGAAGGCGTGGGCGATAGCACACAAAAATATGGGAATCGAGCAGAATTCTAGCTTTTTGGCCGAAAAACGCAATAAATGAGGAACGATCATGGCGGGGCGGTGACTATGGTTCCTTAGGTCGTATTTGATGGCCCGGAAAATTTTAGGCGGTCGGGGTCCACGGCTCCCGGGACCACTCGGAAGGGGTAAGCTATAGCACACGTTAATGTGCAAATCGCGCGGAGTTTTAGTTTTTTGGCCGAAAAATGCAAAGCATTTTGAACGATCATGGTGGGGCGGTGACTATGGTACCTTAGGTCGTATTTGATAGTCCGGAAAAATTTTAGGCGATCGGGGTCCGCGGCTCCCCGGATCACTTGGAAGGCGTGGGTATAGCACACGAAAATATGGGAATCGGGCGTAATTCTAGGTTTTTGGCCGAAAAATGCAAAAAATGAGAAACGATGATCGCGGGGCAGTTTCTATGGTTCCTTAGGTCGTATTTGATGGCCCGAAAAAAATTTTGGCGATCAGGTTCCGGAGTTCCCGAGTTCACTTGGAAGGTGTGGGCTATAGGACACGAAAATATGGGAATCGCGCGCAATTCTAGTTTTTTGGCCGAAAAATGGAAAAAACTAGGAATGATCATGACTGGGCGGTGACTATGGTTCCTTAGGTCTTATTTGATAGTCCGAAAAAATTTTAGGCGATCGGGGTCCGCGGCTCTTGGGACCACTCGGAATGCGTGGGTATAGCACACGAAAATATGGGAATCGGGCGAAATTCTAGTTGTTTGGCCGAAAAACGCAAATAATGAGGAACGATCATGGCGGGGTGGTTACTATAGTTCCTTAGGTCATATTTGATAGTCCGGAAAAATTTTAGGCGATAGGGGTCCGGAGTTCCCGGGTTCACTTGGAAGGCGTGGGCTATAACACACAAAAATATGGGAATCGCGCGAAATTCTAGTTGTTTGGCCGAAAAACGCAAACAATGAGGAACGATCATGGCGGGGTGGTTACTATGGTTCCTTAGGTCGTATTTGATGGCCCGGAAAATTTTTAGGCAATCGGGGTTCGGGGTTCCCGGGACCCCTTTGAAGGCGTGGGTTAAAGCACACGAAAATATGGAAATCGCGCGGAATTCTAGTTTTTTGGCTGAAAAACGCAAAAGACTAGGAACGATCATGGAGGGGCGGTGACTATGGTTCCTTAGGTCGTATTTGATAGTCCGGAAAATTTTTAGGCGATCCGGCTCCGGGGGGCCCGACCCACTCGGAAGGCGTGGGCGATAGAACACAAAAATATGGGAATCGGGCGGAATTCTAGTTTTTTGGCCAAAAAAAGCAAACAATGAGGAACGATCATGGCGAGGGGTTGACTATGGTTCCTTAGGTCCTAATTGATGGCCCAAAAATTTTTTAGGCGATCCGAGTCCGGCGGCCCGGCCCACTCGGAAGGCGAGGGCAATAGCACACAAAAAATGGTAATCGAGCGGAATTCTAGTTTTTTGGCCGAAAAATGCAATAAATGAGGAACGATCATGGCGGGGCGGTGACTATGGTTCCTTAGGTCGTATTTGATGGCCCGGAAAATTTTAGGCGATCGGGGTCCACGGCTCCCAGGACCACTCGGAAGGCGTAAGCTATAGCACACGAAAATGTACAAATCGCGCGGAGTTCTAGTTTTTTGGACAAAAAATGCAAAGCATTTGGAACGATCATGGTGGGGCGGTGACTATGGTACCTTAGGTCGTATTTGATAATCCGGAAATATTTTAGGCGATCAGGGTCCGCGGCTCCCCGGACCACTTGGAAGGCGTGGGTATAGCACACGAAAATACGGGAATCGGGAGTAATTCTAGTTTTTTGGCCGAAAAATGCAAAAAATGAGAAACGATGATCGCTGGGCGGTTACTATGGTTCCTTAGGTTGTATTTGATGGCCCGGAAAATTTTTAGGCGATCCGAGTCCGGCGGCCCGGCCCACTCGGAAGGCGTGGGCAATAGCACACAAAAATATGGTAATCGAGCAGAATTCTAGTTTTTTGGCCGAAAAATGCAATAAATGAGGAACGATCATGGCGGGGCGGTGACTATGGTTCCTTAGGTCGTAATTGATGGCCCGGAAAATTTTAGGCGATCGGGGTCCACGGCTCCCAGGACCACTCGGAAGGCGTAAGCTATAGCACACGAAAATGTACAAATCACGCGGAGTTCTAGTTTTTTGGACGAAAAATGCAAAGCATTTGGAACGATCATGGTGGGGCGGTGACTATGGTACCTTAGGTCGTATTTGATAGTCCGGAAATATTTTAGGCGATCGGGGTCCGCGGCTCCCCGGACCACTTGGAAGGCGTGGGTATAACACACGAAAATATGGGAATCGGGCGTAATTCTAGATTTTTGGCCGAAAAATGCAAAAAATGAGAAATGATGATCGCTGGGCGGTTACTATGGTTCCTTAGGTTGTATTTGATGGGCCGGAAAAATTTTAGGTTCCTTAGGTCGTATTTGATAATCCGGAAAAATATTAGGCGAAAAGGGGTCAGGAGGTCCCGGGACCACTCGGAAGGCGTGGGCAATAACACACAAAAATATAGGAATCGCGCGGAATTCTAGTTGTTTGGCCGAAAAATGCAAAAAATGAGGAACGATCATGGCGAGGCGGATACTATGGTTCCTTAGGTCGTATTTGATAGTCCGGAAAAATTTTAGGCGATAGGGGTCCGGAGGTCCCGGGACCACTCGGAAGGTGTGGGCTATAACACATAAAAATATGGGAATCGCGCGGAATTCTAGTTGTTTGGCCGAAAAACGCAAAACTTGAGGACCGATCATGGCGGGGCGGATACAATGGTTCCTTAGGTAGTATTTGATAGTCCGGAAAAATATTAGGCGATAGGAGTCAGGAGGTCCCGGGACCACTCGAAAGGCGTGGGCTATAACACACAAAAATATGGTAATCGTGCGGAATTCTAGTTGTTTGGCCGAAAAACGCAAAAAATGAGGAACGATCATGGCGGGGCGGATACTATGGTTCCTTAGGTCATATTTGATAGTCCGGAAAAATTTTAGGCGAAAGGGGTCCGGAGTTCTCGGGTTCACTTGGAAGACGTGGGCCATAGGACACAAAAATATGGGAATCGCGCGGAATTCTAGTTTTTTGGCCGAAAAACGCAAAAAATGAGGAACGGTCATGGCGGGGTGGTTACTATGGTTCCTTAGGTCGTATTTGATGGCCCAGAAAATTATTAGACGATCGGGGTTCGGGGTTCCCGGGACCCCTTTGAAGGCGTGGGCTAAAGAACACGAAAATATGGAAATCGCGCGGAATTCTAGTTTTTTTGCTGAAAAATGCAAAAAACTAGGAACGATCATGGCTGGGCGGTGACTATGGTTCCTTAGGTCTTATTTGATAGTCCAGAAAAATTTTAGGCGATCGGGGTCCGCGGCTCTTGGGACCACTCGGAATGCGTGGGTATAGCACACGAAAATATGGGAATCGGGCGAAATTCTAGTTGTTTGGCCGAAAAACGCAAAAAATGAGGAACGGTCATGGCGGGGTGGTTACTATGGTTCCTTAGGTCGTATTTAATGGCCCAGAAAATTTTTAGACGATCGGGGTTCGGGGTTCCCGGGACCCCTTTGAAGGCGTGGGCTAAAGAACACGAAAATATGGAAATCGCGCGGAATTCTAGTTTTTTTTGCTGAAAAATGCAAAAGACTAGGAACGATCATGGCGGGGCGGTGACTATGGTTCCTTAGGTCGTATTTGATAGTCCAGAAAATTTTTAGGCGATCCGGCTCCGGGGGTCTGACCCACTCGGAAGGCGTGGGCGATAGCACACAAAAATATGGGAATCGAACGGAATTCTAGTTTTTTGGCCAAAAAATGCAAAAAATTAGGAATGATCATGGCGAGGCGGTGACTATGGTTCCTTAGGTCCTAATTGATGGCCCAAAAATTTTTTAGGCGATCCGAGTCCGGCGGCCCGGCCCACTCGGAAGGCGTGGGCAATAGCATACATAAATATGGTAATCGAGCGGAATTCTAGTTTTTTGGCCGAAAAACGCAATAAATGAGGAACGATCATGGCGGGGTGGTTACTATGGTTCCTTAGGTTGTATTTGATGGCCCGGAAAATTTTTAGGCGATCGGGGTTCGGGTTTCCCGGGACCCCTTGGAAGGCGTGGGCTAAAGCACACAAAAATATGGAAATCGCGCGGAATTCTAGTTTTTTGGCCGAAAAACGGAAAAAACTAGGAACGATCATGGTGGGGCGGTGACTATGGTTCCTTAGGTCGTATTTGATAGTCCGGAAAACTTTTAGGCGATAGGGGTCCGGAGACCCGGGACCACTTGTAAGGCGTGGGTATAGCACACGAAAATATGGGAATCGGGCGGAATTTTAGTTGTTTGGCCGAAAAATGCAAAAAATGAGAAACGATCATGGCGGGAAGGTGACTATGGTTCCTTAGGTCTTATTTGATGGCCCAAAAACCTTTTAGGTGATCCGAGTGCGGGGGGCACGGCCCACTCGGAAGGCGTGGGCTATAGCACACGAAAATATTGGAATCGCGCGGAATTCTAGTTGTTTGGCCGAAAAACGCAAAAAATAAGGAACAATCATGTTGGGGCGGATACTATGGTTCCTTAGGTCGTATTTTATGGCCCAAAAAATTTTTAGGCGATCGGGGTTCGGGGTTCCCGGGACCCCTTGGAAGGCGTGGGCTAAAGCACACGAAAATATGGAAATCGCGCGGAATTCTAGTTTTTTGAATGATAAATGCAAAAGACTAGGAACGATCATAGCGGGGCGGTGACTATGGTTCCTTCGGTTGTATTTGATAGTCCGAAAAATTTTTAGGTGATCCGGCTCCGGGGGGCCCGACCCACTCGGAAGGCGTGGGCGATAGCACACAAAAATATGGGAATCGGGCGGAATTCTAGTTTTTTGGCCAAAAAAAGCAAAAAATGAGGAACGATCATGGCGAGGCGGTGACTATGGTTCATTAGGTCCTAATTGATGGCCCATAAATTTTTTAGGCGATCCGTGTCCGGCGGCCCGGCCCACTCGGAAGGCGTGGGCAATAGCACACAAAAAAATGGTAATCGAGCGGAATTCTAGTTTTTTGGCCGAAAACTGCAATAAATGAGGAACGATCATGGCGGGGCGATGACTATGGTTCCTTAGGTCGTATTTGATAGCCCGAAAAATTTTAGGCGGTCGGGGTCCACGGCTCCCGGGACCACTCGGAAGGCGTAAGCTATAGCACACGATAATGTGCAAATCGCGCGGAGTTCTAATTTTTTGGACGAAAAATGCAAAGCATTTGGAACGATCATGGTGGGGCGGTGACTCTGGTACCTTAGGTCGTATTTGATAATCCGGAAATATTTTAGGCGATCAGGGTCCGCGGCTCCCCGGACCACTTGGAAGGCGTGGGTATAGCACACGAAAATACGGGAATCGGGAGTAATTCTAGTTTTTTGGCCGAAAAATGCAAAAAATGAGAAACGATGATCGCTGGGCGGTTACTATGGTTCCTTAGGTTGTATTTGATGGCCCGGAAAATTTTTAGGCGATCCGAGTCCGGCGGCCCGGCCCACTCGGAAGGCGTGGGCAATAGCACACAAAAATATGGTAATCGAGCAGAATTCTAGTTTTTTGGCCGAAAAATGCAATAAATGAGGAACGATCATGGCGGGGCGGTGACTATGGTTCCTTAGGTCGTAATTGATGGCCCGGAAAATTTTAGGCGATCGGGGTCCACGGCTCCCAGGACCACTCGGAAGGCGTAAGCTATAGCACACGAAAATGTACAAATCACGCGGAGTTCTAGTTTTTTGGACGAAAAATGCAAAGCATTTGGAACGATCATGGTGGGGCGGTGACTATGGTACCTTAGGTCGTATTTGATAGTCCGGAAATATTTTAGGCGATCGGGGTCCGCGGCTCCCCGGACCACTTGGATGGCGTGGGTATAACACACGAAAATATGGGAATCGGGCGTAATTCTAGATTTTTGGCCGAAAAATGCAAAAAATGAGAAATGATGATCGCTGGGCGGTTACTATGGTTCCTTAGGTTGTATTTGACGTGCTGGAAAAATTTTAGGCAATCGGGGTCCGGGGGTCCCGGAACCACTTGGAAGGGTGGGCAATAGCACACAAAAATATTGTAATCGGGCGGAATTCTAGTGTTTTGGCCGAAAAATGCAACAAATGAGGAATGATCATGGCTGGGCGGTGACTATGGTTCCTTAGGTCATATTTGATAGTCCGGAAAAATTTTAGGCGATAGGGGTCCGGAGTTCCCGGGTTCACTTGGAAGACGTGGGCCATAGGACACGAAAATATGAGAATCGCGCGGAATTCTAGTCTTTTGGCCAGAAAACGGAAAAAACTAGGAACGATCATGGCTGGGCGGTGACTATGGTTCCTTAGGTCTTATTTGATAGTCCAGAAAAATTTTAGGCGATCGGTGTCCGCGGCTCTTGGGACCACTCGAAATGCGTGGGTATATCACACGAAAATATGGGAATCGGGCGAAATTCTAGTTGTTTGGCCGAAAAACGCAAAGAATGAGGAACGATCATGGCGGGGTGGTTAATGGTTCCTTAGGTCGTATTTGATGGGCCAGAAAAATTTTAGACGATCGGGGTTCGGGGTTCCCGAGACCCCTTTGAAGGCGTGGGCTAAAGAACACGAAAATATGGAAATCGCGCGGAATTCTAGTTTTTTTGCTGAAAAACGCAAAAGACTAGGAACGATCATGGCGGGGCGGTGACTATGGTTCTTTAGGTCGTATTTGATAGTCCGGAAAATTTTTAGGCGATCCGGCTCCGGGTGTCTGACCCACTCGGAAGGCGTGGGCGATAGCACACAAAAATATGGGAATCGGGCGGAATTCTAGTTTTTTGGCCAAAAAATGCAAAAAATGAGGAATGATCATGGCGAGGCGGTGACTATGGTTCCTTAGGTCCTAATTGATGGCCCGAAAATTTTTTAGGCGATCCGAGTCCGGCGGCCCGGCCCACTCGGAAGGCGTGGGCAATAGCATACATAAATATGGTAATCGAGCGGAATTCTAGATTTTTGGCCGAAAAATGCAATAAATGAGGAACGATCATGGCGGGGTTGTTACTATGGTTCCTTAGGTCGTATTTGATGGCCCGGAAAATTTTTAGGCGATCGGGGTTCGGATTTCCCGGGACCCCTTGGAAGGCGTGGGCTAAAGCACACGAAAATATGGAAATCGCGCGGAATTCTTGTTTTTTGGCTGAAAAACGCAAAAGACTAGGAACGATCATGGTGGGGCAGTGACTATGGTTCCTTAGGTCGTATTTGATAGTCCGGAAAAATTTTAGGCGATAGGGGTCCGGAGACCCGGGACCACTTGTAAGGCGTGGGTATAGCACACGAAAATATGGGAATCGGGCGGAATTTTAGTTGTTTGGCCGAAAAATGCAAAAAATGAGAAACGATCATGGCGGGAAGGTGACTATGGTTCCTTAGGTCTTATTTGATGTCCCAAAAACTTTTTAGGTGATCCGAGTGCGGGGGGCACGGCCCACTCGGAAGGCGTGGGCTATAGCACACGAAAATATGGGAATCGCGCAGAATTCTAGTTGTTTGGCCGAAAAACGCAAAAAATAAGGAACGATCATGTTGGGGCGGATACTATGGTTCCTTAGGTTGTATTTTATGGCCTGGAAAATTTTTAGGCGATCGGGGTTAGGGGTTCCCGGGACCCCATGGAAGGCGTGGGCTAAAGCACACGAAAATATGGAAATCGCGCGGAATTCTAGTTTTTTGGCTGAAAAATGCAAAAGACTAGGAACGATCATAGCGGGGCGGTGACTATGGTTCCTTAGGTCGTATTAGATAGTCCGGAAAATTTTTAAGGCGATCCGGCTCCGGGGGGCCCGACCCACTCGGAAGGAGTGGGCGATAGCACACAAAAATATGGGAATCGGTCGGAATTCTAGTTTTTTGGCCAAAAAATGCAAAAAATGAGGAACGATCATGGAGAGGCAGTGACTATGGTTCCTTAGGTCCTAATTGATGGCCCAAAATTTTTTTAGGCGTTCCGAGTCCGGCGGCCCGGCCCACTCGGAAGGCGTGGGCAATAGCACACAAAAAAATGGTAATCGAGCGGAATTCTAGTTTTTTGGCCGAAAAATGCAATAAATGAGGAACGATCATGGTGGGGCGGTGACTATGGTTCCTTAGGTCATATTTGATGGCCCGGAAAATTTTAGGCGGTCGGGGTCCACGGCTCCCAGGACCACTCGGAAGGCGTAAGCTATAGCACACGAAAATGTGCAAATCGCACGGAGTTCTAGTTTTTTGGACGAAAAATGCAAAGCATTTGGAACGATCATAGTGGGGCGGTGACTATGGTACCTTAGGTCGTATTTGATAGTCCGGAAATATTTTAGGCGATCGGGGTCCGCGGCTCCCCGGACCACTTGGAAGGCGTGGATATAGCACACGAAAATACGGGAATCGGGCGTAATTCTAGTTTTTTGGCTGAAAAATGCAAAAAATGAGAAACGATGAGCGATGGGCGGTTACTATGGTTCCTTAAGTTGTATTTGATGGCCCGGAAAAATTTTAGGCGATCCGAGTCCGGGGGTCCCGGAACCACTTGGAAGGGTGGGCAATAGCACACAAAAATATTGTAATCGGGCGGAATTCTAGTTTTTTGGCCGGAAAACGCAACAAATGAGGAATGATCATGGCTGGGCGGTGACTATGGTTCCTTAGGTCGTATTTGATAGTCCGGAAAATTTTTAGGCGATAGGGGTCCGGAGTTCCCGGGTTCACTTGGAAGACGTGGGCCATAGGACACGAAAATATGGGAATCGCGCGGAATTCTCGTTTTTTGGCCGAAAAACGGAAAAAACTAGGAACGATCATGGCTGGGCGGTTACTATGGTTCCTTAGGTCTTATTTGATAGTCCAGAAAAATTTTAGGCGATCGGGGTCCGCGGCTCTTGGGACCACTCGGAATGCGTGGGTATAGCACACGAAAATATGGGAATCGGGCGAAATTCTAGTTGTTTGGCCGAAAAACGCAAAAAATGAGGAACGATCATGGCGGGGTGGTTACTATGGTTCCTTAGGTCGTATTTGATGGCCCAGAAAATTTTTAGACGATCGGGGTTCGGGGTTCCTGGGACCCCTTTGAAGGCTAGGGCTAAAGAACACGAAAATATGGAAATCGCGCGGAATTCTAGTTTTTTTGCTGAAGAACGCAAAAGTCTAGGAAAGATCATGGCGGGGCGGTGACTATGGTTCCTTAGGTCGTATTTGATAGTCCGGAAAATTTTTAGGCGATCCGGCTCCGGGGGTCTGACCCACTCGGAAGGCGTGGGCGATAGCACACAAAAATATGGGAATCGGGCGGAATTCTAGTTTTTTGGCCAAAAAATGCAAAAAATGAGGAATGATCATGGCGAGGCGGTGACTATGGTTCCTTAGGTCCTAATTGATGGCCCGAAAATTTTTTAGGCGATCCGAGTCCGGCGGCCCGGCCCATTCGGAAGGCGTGGACAATAGCATACATAAATATGGTAATCGAGCGAAATTCTAGTTTTTTGGCCGAAAAATGCAATAAATGAGGAACGATGATGGCGGGGCGGTGACTATGGTTCCTTAGGTCGTATTTGATGGCCCGAAAAATTTTAGGCGATCGGGGTCCATGGCTCCCGGGACCACTCGGAAGGCGTGATACGAAAATATGGGAAACGGGCGTGATTCTAGTTTTTTGGCCGAAAAATGCAAAAAATGAGAAACGATGATGGCGGGCGCTTACTATGGTTCCTTAGGTCATATTTGACGGCCCGGAAAAATTTTAGGCGATCGGGGTCCGGGGTTCCCAGAACCACTGGGAAGGGTGGGCAATAGCACACAAAAATATTGTAATCGGGCGGAATTCTATTTCTTTAGCCGAAAAATGCAACAAATGAGGAATGATCATGGCTGGGCAGTGACTATGGTTCCTTAGGTCATATTTGATAGTCCGGAAAAATTTTAGGCAATAGGGGTCCTGAGGTCCCGGGACCACTCGGAAGGTGTGGGCTATAACACACAAAAATATGGGAATCGCACGGAATTCTAGTTGTTTGGCCGAAAAATGCAAAAATTAAGAAACGATCATGGCGAGGTGGATACTATGGTTCCTTAGGTCATATTTGATTGCTCGGAAAATTTTTAGGCGATCGGGGTCCACGGCTCTTGGGACCACTCAGAATGCGTGGGTATAGCACACGAAAATATGGGAATCGGGCGAAATTCTAGGTCTTTTTCAATAACATGCAAAAAATGTGGAAAGATCTTGGCAGGGTGGTGACTATGGTTCCTTTGGTATTATTTGATAGTCCGGAAAAATATTAGGTGATAGGGGTCCGGAGGTCCCAGAACCAATCGGAAGGCGTGGGCTATAACACACAAAAATATGGGAATCGCGCGGAATTCTAGTTGTTTGGCCGAAAAACACAAAAAAAGAGGAACGATCATGGCGGGGCGGATACTATGGTTCCTTAGGTCGTATTTGATAGTCCGGAAAAATTTTAGGCGATAGGGTCAGGAGGTCCCGGGACCACTCGGAAGGCGTGGGCTATAACACACAAAAATATGGGAATCGCGGGGAATTCTAGTTGTTTGACCGAAAAACGCAAAAAATGAGGAACGATCATGGCGGGGCGGATACTATGGTTCCTTAGGTCGTATTTCATAGTCCGGAAAAATTTTAGGCGATAGGGGTCTGGAGGTCCCGGGACCACTCGGAAGGTGTGGGCTATAACACACAAAAATATGGGAATCGCGCGTAATTCTAGTTGTTTGGCCGAAAAACGCAAAAAATAAGGAACGATCATGGCGGGGCGGATACTATGGTTCCTTAGGTCGTATTTGAATGCCCGGAAAAATTTTAGGCGATCGGGGTCCGCGGCTCTTAGGACCACTCGGAAGGCGTGGGCTATAACACACAAAAATATGGAAATCATGCGGAATTCTAGTTATTTGGCCGAAAAATACAAAAAATAAGGAACGATCATGGCTGGGCGGTGACTATGGTTTCTTAGGTCTTATTTGATAGTCCGGAAAAATTTTAGGCGATAGGGGTCTGGAGACCCGGGACCACTTGTAAGGCGTGGGTATAGCACACGAAAATATGGGAATCGGGCGGAATTCTAGTTGTTTGGCCGAAAAATGCAAAAAATGAGAAACGATCATGGCGGGAAGGTGACTATAGTTCCTTAGGTCTTATTTGATGGCCCAAAAACTTTTTAGGTGATCCGAGTGCGGGAGGCACGGCCCACTCGGAAGGCGTGGGCTATAGCACACGAAAATATGAGAATCGCGCGGAATTTTTGTTGTTTGGCCGAAAAACGCAAAAAATAAGAAACGATCATGGCGGAGCGGATACTATGGTTCATTAGGTCATATTTGATGGCCCGGAAAATTTTTAGGCGATCGGGGTTCGGGGTTCCCGGGACCCCTTGGAAAGCGTGGGATAAAGCACACGAAAATATGGAAATCGCGCGGAATTCTAGTTTTTTGGCTGAAAAATGCAAAAGACTAGGAACGATCATGGCGTGGAGGTGACTATGGTTCCTTAGGTCGTATTTGATAGTCCGAAAAATTTTTAGACGATCCGTCTCCGGGGAGCCCGACCCACTCGGAAGGCGTGGGCGATAGCACACAAAAATATGGGAATCGGGCGGAATTCTATTTTTTTGGCCAAAAAATGCAAAGAATGAGGAACGATCATGGCGAGGCGGTGACTATGGTTCCTTAGGTCCTAATTGATGGCCCGAAAAGTTTTTAGGCGATCCGAGTACGGCGGCCCGGCCCACTCGGAAGGCGTGGGCAATAGCACACAAAAATATGGTAATCGAGCGAAACTCTAGTTTTTTTGGCCGAAAAACGCAATAAATGAGGAACGATCATGGCGGGGCGGTGACTATGGTTCCTTACGTCTTATTTGATGGCCCGAAAAATTTTAGGCGATCGGGGTCCACGGCTCCCGGGACCACTCGGAAGGCGTAAGCTATAGCTCACGAAAATATGCAAATCGCACGGAGTTCTAGTTTTTTGGCCGAAAAATGCAAAGCATTTGGAACGATCATGGTGGGGCGGTGACTATGGTACCTTAGGTCGTATTTGGTAGTCCGGAAAAATTTTAGGCGATCAGGGTCCGCGGCTCCCCGGACCCCTTGGAAGGCGTGGGTATAGCACACGAAAATATGGGAATCGGGCGTAATTCTAGTTTATTGGCCGAAAAATGCAAAAAATGAGAAACGATGATGGCGGGGCAGTTACTATGGTTCCTTAGGTCGTATTTGACGGCCCGGAAAAATTTTAGGCGATCGGGGTCCGGGGTTCCCGGAACCACTGGGAAGGTTGGGCTATGCACACAAAAATATTGTAATCGGGCGGAAATCTAGTTTTTTGGACGAAAAAATGCAACAAATGAGGAATGATCATGGCTGGGCGGTGACTATGGTTCCTTAGGTCATATTTGATAGTCCGGAAAAATTTTAGGCGATAGGGGTCCTGAGGTCCCGGGACCACTGGGAAGGTGTGGGCTATAACACACAAAAATATGGGAATCGCGCGGAATTCTAGTTGTTTGGCAGAAAAACGCAAAAAATAAGGAACGATCATGGCGGGGCGGATACTATGGTTCCTTAGGTCGTATTTGATTGCTCGGAAAAATTTTAGGCGATCGGGGTCCGCGGCTCTTGGGACCACTCGGAATGTGTGGGTATAGCACACGAAAATATGGGAATCGGGCGAAATTCTAGGTATTTTTCAGTAACATGCAAAAAATGTGGAAAGATCTTGGCAGGGTGGTTACTATGGTTCCTTAAGTCGTATTTGATGGCCCGGAAAAATTTTAGGCGATCGGGGTCCGGGGGTCCCGGAACCACTGGGAAGGGTGGGCAATAGCACACAAAAATATTGTAATCGGGTGGAATTCTAGTTTTTTGGCCGAAAAACGCAACAAATGAGGAATGATCATGGCGGGGCGGATACTATGGTTCCTTAGGTCATATTTGATAGTCCGGAAAAGTTTTAGGCGATAGGGGTCAGGAGGTCCCGAGACCACTCGGAAGGCGTGGGCTATAACACACGAAAATGTGGGAATCGCGCGGAATTCTAGTTGTTTGGCCGAAAAACGTAAAAAATAAGGAATGATCATGGCTATGCGGTGACTATTGTTCCTTAGGTCTTATTTGATAGTATGGAAATATTTTAGGCGATAGGGGTCCGGAGACCCGGGACCACTTGTAAGGCGTGGGTATAGCACACGAAAATATGGAAATCGGGCGGAATTCTAGTTGTTTTGCCGAAATATGGAAAAAATGAGAAACAATCATGGAGGGAAGGTGACTATGGTTTCTTAGGTCTTATTTGATGGCCCAAAAACTTTTTAGGTGATCCGAGTGCGGGGGGCACGGTCCACTCGGAAGGCGTGGGCTATAGCACACGAAAATATGGGAATCGCGCGGAATTCTAGTTGTTTGGCCGAAAACGCAAAAAATAAGGAATGATCATGGCGGGGAGGATACTATGGTTCCTTAGGTCGTATTTGATGGCCCGGAAAATTTTTAGGCGATCGGGGTTCGGGGTTCCCGGGACCCCTTGGAAGGCGTGGGCTAAAGTACACGAAAATATGGAAATCGCGCGGAATTCTAGTTTTTTGGCTGAAAAATGCAAAAGACTAGGAACGATCATGGCGGGGCGGTGACTATGGTTCCTTAGGTCGTATTTGATAGTCCGAAAAAATTTTAGGCGATCCGGCTCCGGGGGTCCCGACCCACTCGGAAGGTATGGGCGATAGCACACAAAAATATGGGAATCGGGCAGAATTCTATTTTTTGGCCAAAAAATGCAAAAAATGAGGAACGATCATGGCAAGGCGGTGACTATGGTTCCTTAGGTCCTAATTGATGGCCCGAAAAGTTTTTAGGCGATCCAAGTCCGGCGGCCCGGCCCACTCGGAAGGCGTTGGCAATAGCACACAAAAATATGATAATCGAGCGAAATTCTAGTTTTTTGGCCGAAAAACGCAATAAATGAGGAACGATCATGGCGGGGCGGTGACTATGGTTCCTTAGGTCTTATTTGATGGCCCGGAAAATTTTAGGCGATCGGGGTCCACGGCTCCCGGGACCACTCGGAAGGCGTAAGCTATAGCACACGAAAATATGCAAATCCCGCGGAGTTCTAGTTTTTTGGCCAAAAAATGCAAAGCATTTGGAACGATCATGGTGGGGCAGTGACTATGGTACCTTAGGTCGTATTTGGTAGTCCGGAAAACTTTTAGGCGATCGGATCCGGGGGTCCCGGAACCACTGGGAAGGGTGGGCAATAGCACACAAAAATATTGTAATCGGGCGGAATTCTAGTTTTTTGGCCGAAAAACGTAACAAATGAGGAATGATCATGGCTGGGCGGTGACTATGGTTCCTTAGGTCATATTTGATAGTCCGGAAAAATTTTAGGCGATAGGGGTCCTGAGGTCCCGGGACCACTCGGAAGGCGTGGGCTATAACACACAAAAATATGGGAATCAAGCGTAATTCTAGTTTTTTGGCCGAAAAACGCAACAAATGAGGAATGATCATGGCTGGGCGGTGACTATGGTTCCTTAGGTCATATTTGATAGTCCGGAAAAATTTTAGGCGATAGGGGTCCTGAGGTCCCGGGACCACTCGGAAGGCGTGTGCTATAACACACAAAAAATTGGGAATCGCGCGGAATTCTAGGTCTTTTTCAGTAACATGCAAATAATGTGGAAAGATCTTGGCAGGGTGGTGACTATGGTTCCTTTGGTCTTATTTGATAGTCCGCAAAAATATTAGGAGATAGGGGTCCGGAGGTCCCGGGACCACTCGGAAGGCGTGGGCTATAACACACAAAAATATGGGAATCGCGCGAAATTCTAGTTGTTTGGCTGAAAAACGCAAAAAAGGAGGAACGATCATGGCGGGGTGGATACTATGGTTCCTTAGGTCATATTTGATAGTCCGGAAAAATTTTAGGCGATAGGGGTCAGGAGGTCCCGGGACCACTCGGAAGCCGTGGGCTATAACACACAAAAATATGGGAATCGCGCGGAATTCTAGTTGTTTGGCCGAAAAATGCAAAAAATAAGGAACGATAATGGCTGGGCGGTGACTATGGTTCCTTAGGTCTTATTTGATAGTCCGGAAAAATTTTAGGCGATAGGGGTCCGGAGACCCGGGACCACTTGTAAGGCGTGGGTATAGCACACGAAAATATGGGAATCTGGCGAAATTCTAGTTGTTTGGCCGAAAAACGCAAAAAATAAGGAACGATCATGGCTGGGCGGTGACTATGGTTCCTTAGGTCTTATTTGATAATCCGGAAAAATTTTAGGCGATAGGGTTCCGGAGACCCGGGACCACTTGTAAGGCGTGGGTATAGCACACGAAAATATGGGAATCGGGCGGAATTCTAGTTGTTTGGCCGAAAAATGCAAAAAATGAGAAACGATCATGGCGGGAAGGCGACTATGGTTCCTTAGGTCTTATTTTGTGGCCCAAAAAAATTTTAGGTGATCTGAGTGCGGCGGGCACGGCCCACTCGGAAGGCGTGGGCTATAGCACACGAAAATATGGGAATCGCGCGGAATTCTTGTTTGGCCGAAAAATGCAAAAAATAAGGAACGATCATGGCGGGGCGGATACTATGGTTCCTTAGGTCGTATTTGATGGCCCGGAAAATTTTTAGGCGATCGGGGTTCGGGGTTCCTGGGACCCCTTGGAAGGCGTGGGTTAAAGCACACGAAAATTTGGAAATCGCGCGGAATTCTAGTTTTTTGGCTGAAAAATGCAAAAGACTAGGAACGATCATGGCGGGGCGGTGACTATGGTTCCTTATGTCGTATTTGATAGTCCGGAAAAATTTTAGGCGATTCGGCTCAAGGGGGCCCGACCCACTCGGAAGGCGTGGGCGATAGCACACAAAAATATAGGAATCGGGCGGAATTTTATTTTTTTTGCCCAAAAATGCAAAAAATGAGGAACGATCATGGCGAGGCGGTGACTATGGTTCCTTAGATCCTAATTGATGGCCCGAAAAGTTTTTATGCGATCCGAGTCTAGCGGCCCGGCCCACTCGGAAGGCGTGGTCAATAGCACACAAAAATATGGTAATCGAGCGAAATTCTATTTTTTTGGCCGAAAAACGCAATAAATGAGGAACGATCGTGGCGGGGCTGTGACTATGGTTCCTTAAGTCGTATTTGATGGCCCGAAAAATTTTAGGCGATCGGGGTCCACGGCTCCCGGGACCACTCGGAAGGCGTAAGTTATAGCACACGAAAATATGCAAATCGCGCGGAGTTCTAGTTTTTTGGCCGAAAAATGCAAAGCATTTGGAACGATCATGGTGGGGCGGTGACTAAAGTACCTTAGGTCGTATTTGATAGTCCGAAAAAATTTTCGGCGATCGGGGTCCGCGGCTCCCCGGACCACTTGGAAGGCGTGGGTATAACACACGAAAATATGGGAATCGGGCGTAATTCTAGTTTTTTGGCCGAAAAATGCAAAAAATGTGAAACGATGATGGCGAGGCGGTTACTATGGTTCCTTAGGTCGTATTTGACGGCCCGGAAAAATTTTAGGCGATCGGAGTCCGGGGGTCCCGGAACCACTGGGAAGGGTGGGCAATAGTACACAAAAATATTGTAATCGGGCGGAATTCTAGTTTTTTGGCGGAAAAACGCAACAAATGAGGAATGATCATGGCTGGGCGGTGACTATGGTTCCTTAGGTCATATTTGATAGTCCGGAAAAATTTTAGGCGATAGGGGTCCTAAGGTCCCGGGACCACTTAGAAGGTGTGGGCTATAACACACAAAAATATGGGAATCGCGGGGAATTCTAGTTGTTTGGCCGAAAAATGCAAAAAATAAAGAACGATCATGGCGGGGCGAATACTATGGTTCCTTAGGTCGTATTTGATTGCCCGGAAAAATTTTAGGCATTCAGGGTCCGCGGCTCTTGGGACCACTCGGAATGCGTGGGTATAGCACACGAAAATATGGGAATCGGGCGAAATTCTAGGTCCTTTTTAGTAACATGCAAAAAATGTTGAAAGATCTTGGCAAGGTGGTGACTATGGTTCCTTTGGTCTTATTTGATAGTCCGGAAAAATATTAGGCGATAGGGGTCCGGAGGTCCCGGGACCACTCGGAAGGCGTGGGCTATAACACACAAAAAAATGGGAATCGCGCGGAATTCTAGTTGTTTGGCCAAAAATCGCAAAAAAAGAGGAACGATCATGGCATGGCGGATACTATGGTTCCTTAGGTCGTATTTGATAGTCCGGAAAAATTTTAGGCGATAGGGGTAAGGAGGTCCCGGGACCACTCGGAAGGCGTGGGCTATAACACACAAAAATATGGGAATCGCGCAGAATTCTAGTTGTTTGGCCGTAAAACAAAAACATAAGGAACGATCATGGCTGGGCGGTGACTATGGTTCCTTAGGTCTTATTTGATTGTCCGGAAAAATTTTAGGCGATAGGGGTCCGGAGACCCGGGACCACTTGTAAGGCGTGGGTATAGCACACGAAAATATGGGAATCGGGCGGAATTCTAGTTGTTTGGCCGAAAAATGCAAAAAATGAGAAACGATCATGGCGGGAAGGTGACTATGGTTCCTTAGTCTTATTTGATGGCCCAAAAACTTTTTAGGTGATCCGAGTGCGGGGGGCACGGCCCACTCGGAAGGCGTGGGCTATAGCACACAAAAATATGGGAATCGCGCGGAATTCTAGTTGTTTGGCCGAAAAATGCAAAATATAAGGAACGATCATGGCCGGGCGGATACTATGGTTCCTTAAGGTTGTATTTGATGGCCTGGAAATTTTTTAGGCGATCGGGGTTCGGGGTTCCCGGGACCCCTTGGAAGGCGTGGGCTAAAGCACACGAAAATATGGAAATCGCGCGGAATTCTAGTTTTTTGGCTGAAAAATGCAAAAGACTAGGAACGATCATGGCGGGGTGGTGACTATGGTTCCTTAGGTCGTATTTGATAGTCCGGAAAATTTTTAGGCGATCCGGCCCACTCGGAAGGCGTGGACAATAGCACACAAAAATATGGTAATCGAGCGAAATTCTAGTTTTTTGGCCGAAAAACGCAATAGCATTTGGAACGATCATGGCGGGGCGGTGACTATGGTTCCTTGGGTCTTATTTGATCGCTCGAAAAATTTTAGGCGATCAGGGTCCACGGCCCGGCCCACTCGGAAGGCGTAGGCAATAGCACACAAAAATATGGTAATCGA
Source organism: Nicotiana tabacum (assembly GCF_000715075.1). Classification (NCBI taxonomy): domain Eukaryota; kingdom Viridiplantae; phylum Streptophyta; class Magnoliopsida; order Solanales; family Solanaceae; genus Nicotiana; species Nicotiana tabacum. Next base: position 206,027 of record NW_027438252.1, on the reverse strand, counting down.
GCGAAATTCTAGTTTTTTGGCCGAAAAATGCAATAAATGAGGAACGATCATGGCGGGGCGGTGACTATGGTTCCTTAGGTCTTATTTGATGGCCCGGAAAATTTTAGGCGATCGGGGTCCACGGCTCCCGGGACCACTCGGAAGGCGTAAGCTATAGCACACGAAAATATGCAAATCACGCGGAGTTCTAGTTTTTTGGCCAAAAAATGCAAAGCATTTGGAACGATCATGGTGGGGCGGTGACTATGGTATCTTAGGTCGTATTTGATAGTCCGCAAAAATTTTAGGCGATCGGGGTCCGCGGCTCCCCGGACCACTTGGAAGGCGTGGGTATAGCACACGAAAATATGGGAATCGGGCGTAATTTTAGTTTTTTGGCCGACCACTCGGAAGGCGTAAGTTATAGCACACGAAAATATGCAAATCGCCCGGAAAAATTTTAGGCGATCGGGGTCCGGGGGTCCCGGAACCACTGGGAAGGGTGGGGAATAGCACACAAAAATATTATAATCGGGCGGAATTCTAGTTTTATGGCCAAAAAATGCAATAAATGAGGAATGATCATGGCTGGGCGGTGACTATGGTTCCTTAGGTCATATTTGATAGTCCAGAAAAATTTTAGGCGATAGGGGTCCTGAGGTCCCGGGACCACTCGGAAGGTGTGGGCTATAACACACAAAAATACGGGAATCGCGCGGAATTCTAGTTGTTTGGCCGAAAAATGCAAAAAATAAGGAACGATCATGGCGGGGCGGATACTATGGTTCCTTAGGTCGTATTTGATTGCCCGGAAAAATTTTAGGCGATCGGGGTCCGCGGCTCTTGGGACCACTCGGAATGCGTGGGTATAGCACACGAAAATATGGGAATCGGGCGAAATTCTAGGTCTTTTTCAGTAACATGCAAAAAATGTGGAAAGATCTTGGCAGGGTGGTGACTATGGTTCCTTTGGTCTTATTTGATAGTCCGGAAAAATATTAGGCGATAGGGGTCCGGAGGTCCCGGGACCACTCGGAAGGCATACCCGCGCCTTCCAAGGGGTCCGGGGAGCCGCGGACCCCGATCGCCTAAAATATTTCCGGACTATCAAATATGACCTAAGGTACCATAGTCACCGCCCCACCATGATCGTTCCAAATGCTTTGCATTTTTCGGCCTAAAACTAGAACTCCGCGGGATTTGCATATTTTAGTGTGCTATATAGCTTAAAATTTTTGGGCCCCCCGGAGCCGGATCGCCTAAAAATATTCCAGACTATCAAATACGACCTAAGGAACCATAGTCACCGCCCCGCCATGATCGTTTCTAGTCTTTTGCGTTTTTCAGCCAAAAAACTAAAATTCCGCGCGATTTCCATATTTTCGTGTGCTTTAGCCCACGCCTTCCAAGGGGTCCCGGGAACCCCGAACCCCGATCGCCTAAAAAAATTTCGAGCCATCAAATACGACCTAAGGAACCATAGTAACCACCCCGCCATGATCGTTCCTCATTTTTTGCATTTTTCGGCCAAACAACTAGAATTCCGCTCGATTCCCATATTTTTGTGTGTTATAGCCCACGCCTTCCGAGTGGTCCCGGGACCTCCGGACCCCTATCGCCTAATATTTTTTCGGACTATCAAATAAGACCAAAGGAACCATAGTCACCGCCCAGCCATGATCATTCGTCATTTGTTGCGTTTTTCGGCCAAAAAACTAGAATTCCGCCCGATTACAATATTTTTGTGTGCAATAGCCCACCCTTCCAAGTGGTTCCGGGACCCCCGGACCCCGATCGCCTAAAATTTTTCTGGGCCGTCAAATACGACCTAAGGAACCATAGTAACCGCCCCGCCATCATCATTTCTTATTTTTTGCATATTTCGGCCAAAAAACTAGAATTACGCCTGATTCCCATATTTTCTTGTGCTATACCCACGCCTTCCAAGTGGTCCGGGGAGCCGCGGACCCCGATCGCCTAAAATTTTCCGGGCCATCAAATACGACCTAAGGAACCATAGTCACTGCCCCGCCATGATCATTCCTCATTTGTTGAGTTTTTCGGCCAAAAAACTAGAATTCCGCTCGATTACCATATTTTTGTGTGCTATTGCCCACGCCTTCCGAGTGGGCCTGGCCGCCGGACTCGGATCGCCTAAAAAATTTTCGGGCCATCAATTAGGACCTAAGGAACCTTAGTCACCGCCTCGCCATGATCGTTCCTCATTTTTTGCATTTTTCGGCCAAACAACTAGAATTTCGCGCGATTCCCATATTTTTGTGTGTTATAGCCCACGCCTTCCGAGTGGTCCCGGGTCTCCGGACCCCTATCGCCTAAAATTTTTCCGCGCCGTCAATTAAGACCTAAGGAACCATAGTCACTGCCCAGCCATGATCGTTCCTAGTTTTTTCCGTTTTTCGGCCAAAAAATGAGAATTCCGCGCGATTCCCATATTTTCGTGTCCTATAGCCCACGCCTTCCAAGTGAACCCGGGAACTCCGGACCCCTATCGCCCAAAATTTTTCCGGACTATCAAATACGACCTAAGGAACCATAGTCACCGCCCAGCCATGATCATTCCTCATTTGTTGCGTTTTTCGGCCAAAAAACTAGAATTCCGCCCGATTACAATTTTTTTGTTTGCTATTGCCCACCCTTCCAAGTAGTCCGGGGAGCCGCGGACCCTGATCGACTAATAATTTTTTGGACTATCAAATAGGACCTAAGGTACCATAGTCACCGCCCCACCATGATCGTTCCAAATGCTTTGCATTTTTCGGCCAAAAAACTAGAACTCCGCGCGATTTGCATATTTTAGTGTGCTTTAGCTTACGCCTTCCGAGTGGTCCCGGGAGCCGTGGACCCCGATCGCCTAAAATTTTCCGGGCCATCAAATACGACCTAAGGAACCATAGTCACCGCCCCGCCTTGATCGTTCCTCATTTATTGCGTTTTTCATCCAAAAAACTAGAATTCCTCTCGATTACCATATTTTTGTGTGCTATTGCCCATGCCTTCCGAGTGGGCCTGGCCGCCGGACTCGGATCGCCTAAAAAATTTTCGGGCCATCAATTAGGACCTAGGGAACCATAGTCACCGCCTCGCCATGATCGTTCCTCATTTTTTGCGTTTTTCGGCCAAACAACTAGAATTTCGCGCGATTCCCATATTTTTGTGTGTTATAGCCCATGCCTTCCGAGTGGTCCCGGGTCTCCGGACCCCTATCGCCTAAAATTTTTCTGGACTATCAATTAAGACCTAAGGAACCATAGTCACCGCCCAGCCATGATCGTTCCTAGTTTTTTCCGTTTTTCGGCCAAAAAAGAGAATTCCGCGCGATTCCCATATTTTCGTGTCCTATAGCCCACGCCTTCCAAGTGAACCCGGGAACTCCGGACCCCTATCGCCCAAAATTTTTTCGGACTATCAAATACGACCTAAGGAACCATAGTCACCGCCCAGCCATGATCATTCCTCATTTGTTGCGTTTTTCGGCTAAAAAACTAGTATTCCGCCCGATTACAATTTTTTTTGTTTGCTATTGCCCACCCTTCCAAGTGGTTCCGGGACACCCGGACCCCGATCGCCTAAAATTTTTCCGGGCCGTCAAATACGACCAAAGGAACTATAGTAACCGCCCCACCATCATCATTTCTCATTTTTTGCATTTTTCGGCCAAAAAACTAGAATTCCGCGCAATTTCCATATTTTCGTGTGCTTTAGCCCATGCCTTCCAAGGGGTCCCGGGAACCCCGAACCCCGATCGCCTAAAAATATTTCGAGCCATCAAATTCGACCTAAGGAACCATAGTAACCACCCCGCCATGATCGTTCCTTATTTTTTGCATTTTTCGGCCAAAAAACTAAAATTACGCCCGATTCCCATATTTTTGTGTGCTATACCCACGCCTTCCAAGTGGTCCGAGGAGCCGCCGATCCCGATCGCTTAAAAATTTTTTGGACTATCAAATACGACCTAAGGTACCATAGTCACCGCCCCACCATGATCGTTCCAAATGCTTTGCATTTTTCGGCCAAAAAACTAGAACTCCGCGCGATTTGCATATTTTAGTGTGCTATAGCTTACGCCTTCCGAGTGGTCCCGGGAGCCGTGGACCCCGATCGCCTAAAATTTTTCGGGCCATCAAATACGACCTAAGGAACCATAGTCACCGCCCCGCCTTGATCGTTCCTCATTTATTGCGTTTTTCATCCAAAAAACTAGAATTCCGCTCGATTACCATATTTTTGTGTGCTATTGCCCACGCCTTCCGAGTGGGCCTGGCCGCCGGACTCGGATCGCCTAAAAAAATTTCGGGCCATCAATTAGGACCTAAGGAACCATAGTCACCGCCTCGCCATGATCGTTCCTCATATTTCGCATTTTTTGGCCAAAAAACTAGAATTCTGCCCGATTCCCATATTTTTGTGTGCTATCGCCCACGCCTTCCGAGTGGGTCGGGCCCCCTAGAGCCGGATCGCTAAAAAAATTTCGGACTATCAAATACGACCTAAGGAACCATAGTTACCGCCCCGCCAATATCGTTCCTAGTCTTTTGCGTTTTTCAACCAAAAAATTAGAATTCCGCGCGATTTCCATATTTTCTTGTGCTTTAGCCCACGCCTTTCAAGGGGTCCCGGGAACCCCGAACCCCTATCGCCTAAAATTTTTCCGGACTATCAAATATGACCTAAGGAACCATAGTCACCTCCCAGCCATGATCATTCCTCATTTGTTGCGTTTTTCGGCCAAAAAACTAGAATTCCGCCCGATTACAATATTTTTGTTTGCTATTGCCTACCCTTCCAAGGGGTTCCGGGACCCCCGGACCCCGATCGCCTAAAATTTTTCTTGGCCGTCAAATACGACCTAAGGAACCATAGTAACCGCCCCGCCATCATCGTTTCTCATTTTTTGCATTTTTCGGCCAAAAAACTAGAATTACGCCCGATTCCCATATTTTCGTGTGCTATACCCACGCCTTCCAAGTGGTCCGGGGAGCCGCGGACCCCGATCGCCTAAAATTTTTCCGGACTATCAAATACGACCTAAGGTACCATAGTCACCACCCCACCATGATCGTTCCAAATGCTTTGAATTTTTCGGCCAAAATCTAGAACTCCGCGCGATTTGCATATTTTAGTGTGCTATAGCTTACGCCTTCCGAGTGGTCCCGGGAGCCGTGGACCCCGATCGCCTAAAATTTTTCGGGGCATCAAATACGACCTAAGGAACCATAGTCACCGCCCCGCCATGATCGTTCCTCATTTATTGCATTTTTCGGCCAAAAAACTAGAATTCTGCCCGATTACCATATTTTTGTGTGCTATTGCCCACGCCTTCCGAGTGGGCCGGGCCGCCGGACTCGGATCGCCAAAAAAATTTTCGAGCCATCAATTAGGACCTAAGGAACCATAGTCACCGCCTCCCATGATCGTTCCTCATTTTTTGCATTTTTTGGCCAAAAAACTAGAATTCCGCCCGATTCCCATATTTTGCTGTGCTATCGCCCACGCCTTCCGAGTGGGACGGGCCCCCCGGAGCCGGATCGCCTAAAAATTTTCCGGACTATCAAATATGGCCTAAGGAACCATAGTCACCGCCCCGCCATGATCGTTCCTAGTCTTTTGCGTTTTTCAGCCAAAAAACTAGAATTCCGCGCGATTTCCATATTTTCGTGTGCTTTAGCCCACGCTTTCCAAGGGGTCCCGGGAACCCCGAACCCCGATCGCCTAAAAAATTTTCGGGCAATCAAATATGACCTAAGGAACCATAGTATCCTCCCCGCCATGATCGTTCCTTCTTTTTTGCGTTTTTCGGCCAAACAACTAGAATTCCGTACGATTCCCATATTTTTGTGTGTTATAGCCCACGCCTTCTGAGTGGTCCCTGGACCTCCTGACCCCTATCGCCTAAAATTTTTTCGGACTATCAAATACGACCTAAGGAACCATAGTATCCTCCCTGCCATGATCGTTACTCATTTTTTGCCTTTTTCGGCCAAACAACTAGAATTCCGCGCGATTCCCAAACTTTTGTGTGTTATAGCCCACGCCTTCCGAGTGGTCCCGGGACCTCCGGACCCCTATCGCCTAATCTTTTTCCGGACTATCAAATAAGACCAAAGGAACCATAGTCACCGCCCTGCCAAGATCTTTCCACATTTTTTGCATGTTACTGAAAAAGACCTAGAATTTTGCCCAATTCCCATATTTTCGTGTGCTATACCCACGCATTCCGAGTGGTCCCAAGAGCCGCGGACTCCGATCGCCTAAAATTTTTCCGGGCAATCAAATACGACCTAAAGAACCATAGTATCCGCCCCGCCATGATCGTTCCTTATTTTTTGCGTTTTTCGGCCAAACAACTAGAATTCCGCGCGATTCCATATTTTTGTGTGTTAGCCCACACCTTCCGAGTGGTCCCGGGACCTCCGGACTCCTATCGCCTAAAATTTTCCCGGACTATCATATTCGACCTAAGGAACCATAGTATCCGCCCCACCATGATCGTTCCTCATTTTTTGCTTTTTTCGGCCAAACAACTAGAATTCCGCGCGATTCCATATTTTTGTGTGTTATAGCCCACGCCTTCCGAGTGGTCCCGGGTCTCCGGACCCCTATCGCCTTAAATTTTTCCGGACTATCAAATAAGACCTAAGGAACCATAGTCACCGCCCAGCCATGATCCTTCCTAGTTTTTTCCATTTTTCGGCCAAAAAACTAGAATTCCGCCCGATTACAATTTTTTTGTTTGCTATTGCCCACCCTTCCAAGTGGTTCCGGGACCCCCGGACCCCGATCGCCTAAAATTTTTTCGGGCCGTCAAATACGAACAAAGGAACTATTTAACCGCCCCACCATCATCGTTTCTTATTTTTTGCATTTTTCGACCAAAAAACTAGAATTCCGCGCGATTTCCATATTTTCGTGTGCTTTAGCCCACGCCTTCCAAGGGGTCCCAGGAACCCCGAACCCCGATCGCCTAAAAAATTTTTGAGCCATCAAATTCGACCTAAGGAACCATAGTAACCACCCCGCCATGACCGTTCCTCATTTTTTGCATTTTTCGGCAAAAAAACTAGAATTACGCCCGATTCCCATATTTTTGTGTGCTATACCCACGCCTTCCAAGTGGTACGAGGAGTCGCGGATCCCGATCGCTTAAAAAATTTTTGGACTATCAAATACGACCTAAGGTACCATAGTCACCGCCCCACCATGATCGTTCCAAATGCTTTGCATTTTTCGGCCAAAAAACTAGAACTCCGCGCGATTTGCATATTTTAGTGTGCTATAGCTTACGCCTTCCGAGTGGTCCCGGGAGCCGTGGACCCCGATCGCCTAAAATTTTCCGGGCCATCAAATACGACCTAAGGAACCATAGTCACCGCCCCGCCTTGATCGTTCCTCATTTATTGCGTTTTTCATCCAAAAAACTAGAATTCCGCTCTATTACCATATTTTTGTGTGCTATTGCCCACGCCTTCCGAGTGGGCCTGGCCGCCGGACTCGGATCGCCTAAAAAATTTTCGGGCCATCAATTAGGACCTAAGGAACCATAGTCACCGCCTCGCCATGATCGTTCCTCATTTTTTGCATTTTTTGGCCAAAAAACTAGAATTCCGCCCGATTCCCATATTTTTGTGTGCTATCGCCCACGCCTTCCGAGTGGGTCGGGCCCCCGGAGCCGGATCGCTAAAAAAATTTCGGACTATCAAATACGACCTAAGGAACCATAGTTACCGCCCCGCCATGATCGTTCCTAGTCTTTTGCGTTTTTCAACCAAAAAATTAGAATTCCGCACGATTTCCATATTTTCGTGTGCTTAAGCCCACCCCTTCCAAGGGGTCCCGGGAACCCCGAACCCCTATCGCCTAAAATTTTACCGGACTATCAAATACGACCTAAGGAACCATAGTCACCGCCCAGCCATGATCATTTCTCATTTGTTGCGTTTTTCGGCCAAAAAACTAGAATTCCGCCCGATTACAATATTTTTGTTTGCTATTGCCCACCCTTCCAAGTGGTTCCGGGACCCCCGGACCCCGATCGCCTAAAATTTTTCTGGGCCGTCAAATACGACCTAATGAACCATAGTAACCACCCCGCCATCATCGTTTCTCATTTTTTGCATTTTTCGGCCAAAAAACTAGAATTACGCCCGATTCCCATATTTTCGTGTGCTATACCCACGCCTTCCAAGTGGTCCGGGGAGCGGCGGACCCCGATCGCCTAAAATTTTTCTGGACTATCAAATACGACCTAAGTTACCATAGTCACCGCCCCACCATGATCGTTCCAAATGCTTTGCATTTTTCGGCCAAAAAACTAGAACTCCGCGCGATTTGCATATTTTAGTGTGCTATAGCTTACGCCTTCCGAGTGGTCCCGGGAGCCGTGGACCCCGATCGCCTAAAATTTTCCGGGCCATCAAATATGACCTAAGGAACCATAGTCACCGCCCCGCCATGATCGTTCCTCATTTATTGCATTTTTCGGCCAAAAAACTAGAATTCTGCCCGATTACCATATTTTTTATGCTATTGCCCACGCCTTCCGAGTAGGCCGGGCCGTCGGACTCGGATCGCCAAAAAACATTTCGAGCCATCAATTAGGACCTAAGGAACCATAGTCACCGCCTCCCATGATCGTTCCTCATTTTTTGCATTTTTTGGCCAAAAAACTAGAATTCCGCCCGATTCCCATATTTTGCTGTGCTATCGCCCACGCCTTCCGAGTGGGACGGGCCCCCCGGAGCCGGATCGCCTAAAAATTTTCCGGACTATCAAATATGGCCTAAGGAACCATAGTCACCGCCCCGCCATGATCGTTCCTAGTCTTTTGCGTTTTTCAGCCAAAAAACTAGAATTCCGCGCGATTTCCATATTTTCGTGTGCTTTAGCCCACGCTTTCCAAGGGGTCCCGGGAACCCCGAACCCCGATCGCCTAAAAAATTTTCGGGCAATCAAATATGACCTAAGGAACCATAGTATCCTCCCCGCCATGATCGTTCCTTCTTTTTTGCGTTTTTCGGCCAAACAACTAGAATTCCGTACGATTCCCATATTTTTGTGTGTTATAGCCCACGCCTTCTGAGTGGTCCCTGGACCTCCTGACCCCTATCGCCTAAAATTTTTTCGGACTATCAAATACGACCTAAGGAACCATAGTATCCTCCCTGCCATGATCGTTACTCATTTTTTGCCTTTTTCGGCCAAACAACTAGAATTCCGCGCGATTCCCAAACTTTTGTGTGTTATAGCCCACGCCTTCCGAGTGGTCCCGGGACCTCCGGACCCCTATCGCCTAATCTTTTTCCGGACTATCAAATAAGACCAAAGGAACCATAGTCACCGCCCTGCCAAGATCTTTCCACATTTTTTGCATGTTACTGAAAAAGACCTAGAATTTTGCCCGATTCCCATATTTTCGTGTGCTATACCCACGCATTCCGAGTGGTCCCAAGAGCCGCGGACTCCGATCGCCTAAAATTTTTCCGGGCAATCAAATACGACCTAAAGAACCATAGTATCCGCCCCGCCATGATCGTTCCTTATTTTTTGCGTTTTTCGGCCAAACAACTAGAATTCCGCGCGATTCCATATTTTTGTGTGTTAGCCCACACCTTCCGAGTGGTCCCGGGACCTCCGGACTCCTATCGCCTAAAATTTTCCCGGACTATCATATTCGACCTAAGGAACCATAGTATCCGCCCCACCATGATCGTTCCTCATTTTTTGCTTTTTTCGGCCAAACAACTAGAATTCCGCGCGATTCCATATTTTTGTGTGTTATAGCCCACGCCTTCCGAGTGGTCCCGGGTCTCCGGACCCCTATCGCCTTAAATTTTTCCGGACTATCAAATAAGACCTAAGGAACCATAGTCACCGCCCAGCCATGATCGTTCCTAGTTTTTTCCATTTTTCGGCCAAAAAACTAGAATTCCGCCCGATTACAATTTTTTTGTTTGCTATTGCCCACCCTTCCAAGTGGTTCCGGGACCCCCGGACCCCGATCGCCTAAAATTTTTTCGGGCCGTCAAATACGAACAAAGGAACTATAGTAACCGCCCCACCATCATCGTTTCTTATTTTTTGCATTTTTCGACCAAAAAACTAGAATTCCGCACGATTTCCATATTTTCGTGTGCTTTAGCCCACGCCTTCCAAGGGGTCCCAGGAACCCCGAACCCCGATCGCCTAAAAAACTTTTGAGCCATCAAATTCGACCTAAGGAACCATAGTAACCACCCCGCCATGACCGTTCCTCATTTTTTGCATTTTTCGGCAAAAAAACTAGAATTACGCCCGATTCCCATATTTTTGTGTGCTATACCCACGCCTTCCAAGTGGTACGAGGAGTCGCGGATCCCGATCGCTTAAAAAAATTTTGGACTATCAAATACGACCTAAGGTACCATAGTCACCGCCCCACCATGATCGTTCCAAATGCTTTGCATTTTTCGGCCAAAAAACTAGAACTCCGCGCGATTTGCATATTTTAGTGTGCTATAGCTTACGCCTTCCGAGTGGTCCCGGGAGCCGTGGACCCCGATCGCCTAAAATTTTCCGGGCCATCAAATACGACCTAAGGAACCATAGTCACCGCCCCGCCTTGATCGTTCCTCATTTATTGCATTTTTCATCCAAAAAACTAGAATTCCGCTCTATTACCATATTTTTGTGTGCTATTGCCCACGCCTTCCGAGTGGGCCTGGCCGCCGGACTCGGATCGCCTAAAAAATTTTCGGGCCATCAATTAGGACCTAAGGAACCATAGTCACCGCCTCGCCATGATCGTTCCTCATTTTTTGCATTTTTTGGCCAAAAAACTAGAATTCCGCCCGATTCCCATATTTTTGTGTGCTATCGCCCACGCCTTCCGAGTGGGTCGGGCCCCCGGAGCCGGATCGCCTAAAAATTTTCCGGACTATCAAATACGACCTAAGGAACCATAGTTACCGCCCCGCCATGATCGTTCCTAGTCTTTTGCGTTTTTCAACCAAAAAATTAGAATTCCGCACGATTTCCATATTTTCGTGTGCTTAAGCCCACCCCTTCCAAGGGGTCCCGGGAACCCCGAACCCCTATCGCCTAAAATTTTTCCGGACTATCAAATACAACCTAAGGAACCATAGTCACCGCCCAGCCATGATCATTCCTCATTTGTTGCGTTTTTCGGCCAAAAAACTAGAATTCCGCCCGATTACAATATTTTTGTTTGCTATTGCCCACCCTTCCAAGTGGTTCCGGGACCCCCGGACCCCGATCGCCTAAAATTTTTCTGGGCCGTCAAATACGACCTAATGAACCATAGTAACCACCCCGCCATCATCGTTTCTCATTTTTTGCATTTTTCGGCCAAAAAACTAGAATTACGCCCGATTCCCATATTTTCGTGTGCTATACCCACGCCTTCCAAGTGGTCCGGGGAGCGGCGGACCCCGATCGCCTAAAATTTTTCTGGACTATCAAATACGACCTAAGTTACCATAGTCACCGCCCCACCATGATCGTTCCAAATGCTTTGCATTTTTCAGCCAAAAAACTAGAACTCCGCGCGATTTGCATATTTTAGTGTGCTATAGCTTACGCCTTCCGAGTGGTCCCGGGAGCCGTGGACCCCGATCGCCTAAAATTTTTCGGGCCATCAAATATGACCTAAGGAACCATAGTCACCGCCCCGCCATGATCGGTTCCTCATTTATTGCATTTTTCGGCCAAAAAACTAGAATTCTGCCCGATTACCATATTTTTGTGTGCTATTGCCCACGCCTTCCGAGTGGGCCGGGCCGCCGGACTCGGATCGCCAAAAAAATTTTCGAGCCATCAATTAGGACCTAAGGAACCATAGTCACCGCCTCCCATGATCGTTCCTCATTTTTTGCATTTTTTGGCCAAAAAACTAGAATTCCGCCCGATTCCCATATTTTGCTGTGCTATCGCCCACGCCTTCCGAGTGGGACGGGCCCCCCGGAGCCGGATCGCCTAAAAATTTTCCGGACTATCAAATATGGCCTAAGGAACCATAGTCACCGCCCCGCCATGATCGTTCCTAGTCTTTTGCGTTTTTCAGCCAAAAAACTAGAATTCCGCGCGATTTCCATATTTTCGTGTGCTTTAGCCCACGCTTTCCAAGGGGTCCCGGGAACCCCGAACCCCGATCGCCTAAAAAATTTTCGGGCAATCAAATATGACCTAAGGAACCATAGTATCCTCCCCGCCATGATCGTTCCTTCTTTTTTGCATTTTTCGGCCAAACAACTAGAATTCCGTACGATTCCCATATTTTTGTGTGTTATAGCCCACGCCTTCTGAGTGGTCCCTGGACCTCCTGACCCCTATCGCCTAAAATTTTTTCGGACTATCAAATACGACCTAAGGAACCATAGTATCCTCCCTGCCATGATCGTTACTCATTTTTTGCCTTTTTCGGCCAAACAACTAGAATTCCGCGCGATTCCCAAACTTTTGTGTGTTATAGCCCACGCCTTCCGAGTGGTCCCGGGACCTCCGGACCCCTATCGCCTAATCTTTTTCCGGACTATCAAATAAGACCAAAGGAACCATAGTCACCGCCCTGCCAAGATCTTTCCACATTTTTTGCATGTTACTGAAAAAGACCTAGAATTTTGCCCGATTCCCATATTTTCGTGTGCTATACCCACGCATTCCGAGTGGTCCCAAGAGCCGCGGACCCCGATCGCCTAAAATTTTTCCGGGCAATCAAATACGACCTAAAGAACCATAGTATCCGCCCCGCCATGATCGTTCCTTATTTTTTGTGTTTTTCGGCAAAACAACTAGAATTCCGCGCGATTCCATATTTTTGTGTGTTAGCCCACACCTTCCGAGTGGTCCCGGGACCTCCGGACTCCTATCGCCTAAAATTTTCCCGGACTATCATATTCGACCTAAGGAACCATAGTATCCGCCCCACCATGATCGTTCCTCATTTTTTGCTTTTTTCGGCCAAACAACTAGAATTCCGCGCGATTCCATATTTTTGTGTGTTATAGCCCACGCCTTCCGAGTGGTCCCGGGTCTCCGGACCCCTATCGCCTTAAATTTTTCCGGACTATCAAATAAGACCTAAGGAACCATAGTCACCGCCCAGCCATGATCGTTCCTAGTTTTTTCCATTTTTCGGCCAAAAAACTAGAATTCCGCCCGATTACAATTTTTTTGTTTGCTATTGCCCACCCTTCCAAGTGGTTCCGGGACCCCCGGACCCCGATCGCCTAAAATTTTTTCGGGCCGTCAAATACGAACAAAGGAACTATAGTAACCGCCCCACCATCATCGTTTCTTATTTTTTGCATTTTTCGACCAAAAAACTAGAATTCCGCGCGATTTCCATATTTTCGTGTGCTTTAGCCCACGCCTTCCAAGGGGTCCCAGGAACCCCGAACCCCGATCGCCTAAAAAAATTTTGAGCCATCAAATTCGACCTAAGGAACCATAGTAACCACCCCGCCATGACCGTTCCTCATTTTTTGCATTTTTCGGCAAAAAAACTAGAATTACGCCCGATTCCCATATTTTTGTGTGCTATACCCACGCCTTCCAAGTGGTACGAGGAGTCGCGGATCCCGATCGCTTAAAAAATTTTTGGACTATCAAATACGACCTAAGGTACCATAGTCACCGCCCCACCATGATCGTTCCAAATGCTTTGCATTTTTCGGCCAAAAAACTAGAACTCCGCGCGATTTGCATATTTTAGTGTGCTATAGCTTACGCCTTCCGAGTGGTCCCGGGAGCCGTGGACCCCGATCGCCTAAAATTTTCCGGGCCATCAAATACGACCTAAGGAACCATAGTCACCGCCCCGCCTTGATCGTTCCTCATTTATTGCGTTTTTCATCCAAAAAACTAGAATTCCGCTCTATTACCATATTTTTGTGTGCTATTGCCCACGCCTTCCGAGTGGGCCTGGCCGCCGGACTCGGATCGCCTAAAAAATTTTCGGGCCATCAATTAGGACCTAAGGAACCATAGTCACCGCCTCCCATGATCGTTCCTCATTTTTTGCATTTTTTGGCCAAAAAACTAGAATTCCGCCCGATTCCCATATTTTGCTGTGCTATCGCCCACGCCTTCCGAGTGGGACGGGCCCCCCGGAGCCGGATCGCCTAAAAATTTTCCGGACTATCAAATATGGCCTAAGGAACCATAGTCACCGCCCCGCCATGATCGTTCCTAGTCTTTTGCGTTTTTCAGCCAAAAAACTAGAATTCCGCGCGATTTCCATATTTTCGTGTGCTTTAGCCCACGCTTTCCAAGGGGTCCCGGGAACCCCGAACCCCGATCGCCTAAAAAATTTTCGGGCAATCAAATATGACCTAAGGAACCATAGTATCCTCCCCGCCATGATCGTTCCTTCTTTTTTGCGTTTTTCGGCCAAACAACTAGAATTCCGTACGATTCCCATATTTTTGTGTGTTATAGCCCACGCCTTCTGAGTGGTCCCTGGACCTCCTGACCCCTATCGCCTAAAATTTTTTCGGACTATCAAATACGACCTAAGGAACCATAGTATCCTCCCTGCCATGATCGTTACTCATTTTTTGCCTTTTTCGGCCAAACAACTAGAATTCCGCGCGATTCCCAAACTTTTGTGTGTTATAGCCCACGCCTTCCGAGTGGTCCCGGGACCTCCGGACCCCTATCGCCTAATCTTTTTCCGGACTATCAAATAAGACCAAAGGAACCATAGTCACCGCCCTGCCAAGATCTTTCCACATTTTTTGCATGTTACTGAAAAAGACCTAGAATTTTGCCCGATTCCCATATTTTCGTGTGCTATACCCACGCATTCCGAGTGGTCCCAAGAGCCGCGGACTCCGATCGCCTAAAATTTTTCCGGGCAATCAAATACGACCTAAAGAACCATAGTATCCGCCCCGCCATGATCGTTCCTTATTTTTTGCGTTTTTCGGCCAAACAACTAGAATTCCGCGCGATTCCATATTTTTGTGTGTTAGCCCACACCTTCCGAGTGGTCCCGGGACCTCCGGACTCCTATCGCCTAAAATTTTCCCGGACTATCATATTCGACCTAAGGAACCATAGTATCCGCCCCACCATGATCGTTCCTCATTTTTTGCTTTTTTCGGCCAAACAACTAGAATTCCGCGCGATTCCATATTTTTGTGTGTTATAGCCCACGCCTTCCGAGTGGTCCCGGGTCTCCGGACCCCTATCGCCTTAAATTTTTCCGGACTATCAAATAAGACCTAAGGAACCATAGTCACCGCCCAGCCATGATCGTTCCTAGTTTTTTCCATTTTTCGGCCAAAAAACTAGAATTTCGCCCGATTACAATTTTTTTGTTTGCTATTGCCCACCCTTCCAAGTGGTTCCGGGACCCCCGGACCCCGATCGCCTAAAATTTTTTCGGGCCGTCAAATACGAACAAAGGAACTATAGTAACCGCCCCACCATCATCGTTTCTTATTTTTTGCATTTTTCGACCAAAAAACTAGAATTCCGCGCGATTTCCATATTTTCGTGTGCTTTAGTCCACGCCTTCCAAGGGGTCCCAGGAACCCCGAACCCCGATCGCCTAAAAAAATTTTGAGCCATCAAATTCGACCTAAGGAACCATAGTAACCACCCCGCCATGACCGTTCCTCATTTTTTGCATTTTTCGGCAAAAAAACTAGAATTACGCCCGATTCCCATATTTTTGTGTGCTATACCCACGCCTTCCAAGTGGTACGAGGAGTCGCGGATCCCGATCGCTTAAAAACTTTTTGGACTATCAAATACGACCTAAGGTACCATAGTCACCGCCCCACCATGATCGTTCCAAATGCTTTGCATTTTTCGGCCAAAAAACTAGAACTCCGCGCGATTTGCATATTTTAGTGTGCTATAGCTTACGCCTTCCGAGTGGTCCCGGGAGCCGTGGACCCCGATCGCCTAAAATTTTCCGGGCCATCAAATACGACCTAAGGAACCATAGTCACCGCCCCGCCTTGATCGTTCCTCATTTATTGCGTTTTTCATCCAAAAAACTAGAATTCCGCTCTATTACCATATTTTTGTGTGCTATTGCCTACGCCTTCCGAGTGGGCCTGGCCGCCGGACTCGGATCGCCTAAAAAATTTTCGGGCCACCAATTAGGACCTAAGGAACCATAGTCACCGCCTCGCCATGATCGTTCCTCATTTTTTGCATTTTTTGGCCAAAAAACTAGAATTCCGCCCGATTCCCATATTTTTGTGTGCTATCACCCACGCCTTCCGAGTGGGTCGGGCCCCCCGGAGCCGGATCGCTAAAAAAATTTCGGACTATCAAATACGACCTAAGGAACCATAGTTACCGCCCCGCCATGATCGTTCCTAGTCTTTTGCGTTTTTCAACCAAAAAATTAGAATTCCGCACGATTTCCATATTTTCGTGTGCTTAAGCCCACCCCTTCCAAGGGGTCCCGGGAACCCCGAACCCCTATCGCCTAAAATTTTTCCGGACTATCAAATACGACCTAAGGAACCATAGTCACCGCCCAGCCATGATCATTCCTCATTTGTTGCGTTTTTCGGCCAAAAAACTAGAATTCCGCCCGATTACAATATTTTTGTTTGCTATTGCCCACCCTTCCAAGTGGTTCCGGGACCCCCGGACCCTGATCGCCTAAAATTTTTCTGGGCCGTCAAATACGACCTAATGAACCATAGTAACCACCCCGCCATCATCGTTTCTCATTTTTTGCATTTTTCGGCCAAAAAACTAGAATTACGCCCGATTCCCATATTTTCGTGTGCTATACCCACGCCTTCCAAGTGGTCCGGGGAGCGGCGGACCCCGATCGCCTAAAATTTTTCTGGACAATCAAATACGACCTAAGTTACCATAGTCACCGCCCCACCATGATCGTTCCAAATGCTTTGCATTTTTCAGCCAAAAAACTAGAACTCCGCGCGATTTGCATATTTTAGTGTGCTATAGCTTACGCCTTCCGAGTGGTCCCGGGAGCCGTGGACCCCGATCGCCTAAAAATTTCCGGGCCATCAAATATGACCTAAGGAACCATAGTCACCGCCCCGCCATGATCGTTCCTCATTTATTGCATTTTTCGGCCAAAAAACTAGAATTCTGCCCGATTACCATATTTTTGTGTGCTATTGCCCACGCCTTCCGAGTGGGCCGGGCCGCCGGACTCGGATCGCCAAAAAAATTTTCGAGCCATCAATTAGGACCTAAGGAACCATAGTCACCGCCTCCCATGATCGTTCCTCATTTTTTGCATTTTTTGGCCAAAAAACTAGAATTCCGCCCGATTCCCATATTTTGCTGTGCTATCGCCCACGCCTTCCGAGTGGGTCGGGCCCCCCGGAGCCGGATCGCCTAAAAATTTTCCGGACTATCAAATACGGCCTAAGGAACCATAGTCACCGCCCCGCCATGATCGTTCCTAGTCTTTTGCGTTTTTCAGCCAAAAAACTAGAATTCCGCGCGATTTCCATATTTTCGTGTGCTTTAGCCCACGCTTTCCAAGGGGTCCCGGGAACCCCGAACCCCGATCGCCTAAAAAATTTTCGGGCCATCAAATACGACCTAAGGAACCATAGTATCGTCCCCGCCATGATCGTTCCTTATTTTTTGAGTTTTTCGGCCAAACAACTAGAATTTCGCACGATTCCCATATTTTTGTGTGTTATAGCCCACGCCTTCCGAGTGGTCCCGGGACCTCCTGACCCCTATCGCCTAAAATATTTCCGGACTATCAAATAAGACCAAAGGAACCATAGTCACCGCCCAGCCATGATCATTCATCATTTGTTGCCTTTTTCGGCCAAAAAACTAGAATTCCGCCCGATTACAATATTTTTGTGTGCTATCCTTCCAAGTGGTTCCGGGACCCCCGGACCCCGATCGCCTAAAATTTTTCTGGGCCGTCAAATACGACCTAAGGAACCATAGTAACCGCCCCGCCATCATCATTTCTTATTTTTTGCATATTTCGGCCAAAAAACTAGAATTACGCTTGATTCTCATATTTTCGTGTGCTATAGCTTACTCCTTCCGAGTGGTCCCGGGAGCCGTGGACCCCTATCGCCTAAAATTTTCCGGGCCATCAAATACGACCTAAGGAACCATAGTCACCGCCCCGCCATGATCATTCCTCATTTGTTGAGTTTTTCGGCCAAAAAACTAGAATTCCGCTCGATTACCATATTTTTGTGTGCTATTGCCCACGCCTTCCGAGTGGGCCTGGCCGCCGGACTCGGATCGCCTAAAAAATTTTCGGGCCATCAATTAGGACCTAAGGAACCTTAGTCACCGCCTTGCCATGATCGTTCCTCATTTTTTGCATTTTTCGGCCAAACAACTAGAATTTCGCGCGATTCCCATATTTTTGTGTGTTATAGCCCACGCCTTCCGAGTGGTCCCGGGTCTCCGGACCCCTATCGCCTAAAATTTTTCCGGACTATCAATTAAGACCTAAGGAACCATAGTCACCGCCCAGCCATGATCGTTCCTAGTTTTTTCCGTTTTTCGGCCAAAAAATGAGAATTCCGCGCGATTCCCATATTTTCGTGTCCTATAGCCCACGCCTTCCAAGTGAACCCGGGAACTCCGGACCCCTATCGCCCAAAATTTTTCCGGACTATCAAATACGACCTAAGGAACCATAGTCACCGCCCAGCCATGATCATTCCTCATTTGTTATGTTTTTCGGCCAAAAAACTAGAATTCCGCCCGATTACAATTTTTTTGTTTGCTATTGCCCACCCTTCCAAGTGGTTCCGGGACCCCCGGACCCCGATCGCCTAAAATTTTTTCGGGCCATCAAATTCGACCTAAGGAACTATAGTAACCGCCCCGCCATGATCGTTCCTCATTTTTTGCATTTTTCGGCCAAAAAACTAGAATTACGCCCGATTCCCATATTTTTGTGTGCTATACCCACGCCTTCCAAGTGGTCCGAGGAGCCGCGGATCCCGATCGCTTAAAAAAATGTTGGACTATCAAATACGACCTAAGGTACCATAGTCACCGCCCCACCATGATCGTTCCAAATGCTTTGCATTTTTCGGCCAAAAAACTAGAACTCCGCGCGATTTGCATATTTTAGTGTGTTATTGCTTACGCCTTCCGAGTGGTCCCGGGAGCCGTGGACCCCGATCGCCTAAAATTTTCCGGGCCATCAAATACGACCTAAGGAACCATAGTCACCGCCCCGCCTTGATCGTTCCTCATTTATTGCGTTTTTCATCCAAAAAACTAGAATTCCGCTCTATTACCATATTTTTGTGTGCTATTGCCCACGCCTTCCGAGTGGGCCGGGCTGCTGGACTCGGATCGCCTAAAAAATTTTTGGGCCATCAATTAGGACCTAAGGAACCATAGTCACCGCCTCTCCATGATCGTTCCTCATTTTTTGCATTTTTCCGCCAAACAACTAGAATTTCGCGCGATTCCCATATTTTTGTGTGTTATAGCCCACGTCTTCCGAGTGGTCCCGGGTCTCCGAACCCCTATCGCCTAAAATTTTTCCGGACTATCAATTAAGACCTAAGGAACCATAGTCACCGCCCAGCCATGATCGTTCCTAGTTTTTTCCGTTTTTCGGCCAAAAAATGAGAATTCCGCGCGATTCCCATATTTTCGTGTCCTATAGCCCACGCCTTCCAAGTGAACCCGGGAACTCCGGACCCCTATCGCCCAAAATTTTTCCGGACTATCAAATACGACCTAAGGAACCATAGTCACCGCCTAGCCATGATCATTCCTCATTTGTTATGTTTTTCGGCCAAAAAACTACAATTCCGCCCGATTACAATTTGTTTGTTTGCTATTGCCCACCCTTCCAAGTGGTTCCGGGACCCCCGGACCCCGACCGCTTAAAATTATTCCGAGCCATCAAATTCGACCTAAGGAACCATAGTAACCACCCCGCCATGATCGTTCCTCTTTTTTTGCATTTTTTGGCCAAAAAACTAGAATTACGCCCGATTCCCATATTTTTGTGTGCTATACCCACGCCTTCCAAGTGGTCCGAGGAGCCGCGGATCCCGGTCGCTTAAAAAAATTTTGGACTATCAAATACGACCTAAGGTACCATAGTCACCGCCCCACCATGATCGTTCCAAATGCTTTGCATTTTTTGGCCAAAAAACTAGAACTCCGCGCGATTTGAATATTTTAGTGTGCTATAGCTTACGCCTTCCGAGTGGTCCCGGGAGCCGTGGACCCCGATCGCCTAAAATTTTCCGGGCCATCAAATACGACCTAAGGAACCATAGTCACCGCCCCGCCTTGATCGTTCCTCATTTATTGCGTTTTTCGTCCAAAAAACAAGAATTCCGCTCGATTACTATATTTTTGTGTGCTATTGCCCACGCCTTCCGAGTGGGCCGGGCCGCCGGACTCGGATCGCCTAAAAAATTTTCGGGCCATCAATTAGGACCTAAGGAACCATAGTAACCACCTCGCCATGATCGTTCCTCATTTTTTGCATTTTTTGGCCAAAAACCTAGAATTCCGCCCGATTCCCATATTTTTGTGTGCTATCGCCCACGCCTTCCGAGTGGGTCGGGCCCCCCAGAGCCGGATCGCTAAAAAAAATTCGGACTATCAAATACCACCTAAGGAACCATAGTTACCGCCCCGCCATGATCGTTCCTAGTCTTTTGCGTTTTTCAACCAAAAAATATAATTCCGCACGATTTCCATATTTTCGTGTCCTTTAGCCCACGCCTTCCAAGGGGTCCCGGGAACCCCGAACCCCTATCGCCTAAAATTTTTCTGGACTATCAAATACGACCTAAGGAACCATAGTCACCGCCCCACCTTGATCGTTCCTCATTTATTGCGTTTTTCATCCAAAAAACTAGAATTCCGCTCGATTACCATATTTTTGTGTGCTATTGCCCATGCCTTCCGAGTGGGCCGGGCCGCCGGACTCGGATCACCTAAAAAATTTTCGGGCCATCAATTAGGACCTAAGGAACCATAGTCAGCGCCTCGCCATGATCGTTCCTCATTTTTTGCATTTTTTGGCCAAAAAATTAGAATTCCGCCCGATTCTCATATTTTTGTGTACTATCGCCCACGCCTTCCTAGTGGGTCGGGCACCCCTGAGCCGGATCACGAAAAAAATTTCGGACTATCAAATACGACCAAAGGAACCATAGTTACCGCCCCGCCATGATCGTTCCTAGTCTTTTGTGTTTTTCAACCAATAAATTAGAATTCCGCGCGATTTCCATATTTTCGTGTGCTTTAGCCCACGCCTTCCAAGGGGTCCCGGGAACCCCGAACCCCTATCGCCTAAAATTTTTCTGGACTATCAAATACGACCTAAGGAACCATAGTCACCGCCCAGCCATGATCATTCCTCATTTGTTGCGTTTTTCGGCCAAAAAACTAGAATTCCGCCCGATTACAATATTTTTGTTTGCTATTGCCCTCCCTTCCAAGTGGTTCCGGGACCCCCGGACCCCGATCGCCTAAAATTTTTTTGGGCCGTCAAATACGACCTAAGGAACCATAGTAACCGCCCCGCCATCATCGTTTCTCATTTTTTGCATTTTTCGGCCAAAAAACTAGAATTACGCCCGATTCCCATATTTTCGTGTGCTATACCCACGTCTTCCAAGTGGTCCGGGGAGCCGCGGACCCCGATCGCCTAAAATTTTTCCGGACTATCAAATACGACCTAAGGTACCATAGTCACCGCTCCACCATGATCGTTCCAAATGCTTTGCATTTTTCGGCCAAAAAACTAAAACTCCGCGCGATTTGCATATTTTAGTGTGCTATAGCTTACGCCTTCCGAGTGGTCCCGGGAGCCGTGGACCCCGATCGCCTAAAATTTTTCGGGCCATCAAATACGACCTAAGGAACCATAGTCACCGCCCCGCCATGATCGTTCCACATTTTTTGCATTTTTTAGCCAAAAAAACTAGAATTCCGCCCGATTCCCATATTTTGCTGTGCTATCGCCCACGCCTTCCGAGTGGGCCGGGCCCCCTGAGCCGGATCGCCTAAAAATTTTCCGGACTATCAAATACGGCCTATGGAACCATAGTCACCGCCCCGCCATGATCGTTCCTAGTCTTTTGCGTTTTTCAGCCAAAAAACTAGAATTCCGCGCGATTTCCATAATTTCGTGTGCTTTAGCCCACGCTTTACAAGGGATCCCGGGAACCCCGAACCCTGATCGCCTAAAAAATTTTCGGGCCATCAAATGCGACCTAAGGAAACATAGTAACCACCCCGCCATGATCGTTCCTCATTTTTTGCGTTTTTCGGCCAAATAACTAGAATTCCGCTCGATTCCCATATTTTTGTGTGTTATAGCCCACGCCTTCCGAGTGGTCCCGGGACCTCCTGACCCCTATCGCCTAAAATTTTTCCGGACTATCAATTACGACCTAAGGAACCATAGTATCCGCCCCGCCATGATCGTTACTCAGTTTTTGCATTTTTCGGCCACACAACTATAATTCCGCGCGATTCCCAAATTTTTGTGTGTTATAGCCCACGCCTTCCGAGTGGTCCCGGGACCTCCGGACCCCTATCGCCTAATAAGGAACCATAGTCACTGCCCTGCCAAGATCTTTCCACATTTTTTGCATGTTACTGAAAATGACCTAGAATTTCGCCCGATTCCCATATTTTCGTGTGCTATACCCACGCATTCCGAGTGGTCCCAAGAGCCGCGGACCCCGATCGCCTAAAATTTTTTCGGGCAATCAAATATGACCTAAGGAACCATAGTATCCGCCCCACCATGATCGTTCCTTATTTTTTGCGTTTTTCGGCCAAACAACTAGAATTCCGCGCGATTCCCATATTTTTGTGTGTTAGCCCACACCTTCCGAGTGGTCCCGGGACCTCCGGACTCCTATCGCCTAAAATTTTCCCGGACTATCATATTCGACCTAAGGAACCATAGTATCCGCCCCACCATGATCGTTCCTCATTTTTTGCGTTTTTCGGCCAAACAACTAGAATTCCGCGCGATTCAATATTTTTGTGTGTTATAGCCCACGCCTTCCGAGTGGTCCCGGGTCTCCGGACCCCTATCGCCTTAAATTTTTTCGGACTATCAAATAAGACCTAAGGAACCATAGTCACCACCCAGCCATGATCGTTCCTAGTTTTTTCCGTTTTTCGGCCAAAAAACTAGAATTCCGCGCGATTCCCATATTTTCGTGTCCTATAGCCCACGCCTTCCAAGTGAACCCGGGAACACCGGACCCCTATCGCCTAAAATTTTTCTGGACTATCAAGTACGACCTAAGGAACAATAGTCACTGCCCAGCCATGATCATTCCTCATTTGTTGCGTTTCTCTTCCAAAAAACTAGTATTCCGCCCGATTACAATATTTTTGTTTGCTATTGCCCACCCTTCCAAGTGGTTCCGGGACCCACGGACCCCGATCGCCTAAAATTTTTTCGGGCCATCAAATACGACCTAAGGAACTATAGTAACCGCCCCGCCATCATCGTTTCCCATTTTTTGCATTTTTCGGCCAAAAAACTAGAATTACGCCCGATTCCCATATTTTTGTGTGCTATACCCACGCCTTCCAAGTGGTCCGGGGAGCCGCGGACCCCGATCGCCTAAAATTTTTCCGAACTATCAAATACAACCTAAGGTACCATAGTCACCGCCCCACCATGATCGTTCCAAATGCTTTGCATTTTTCGGCCAAAAAACTAGAACTCCGCGCGATTTGCATATTTTAGTGTGTTATAGCTTACGCCTTCCGAGTGGTCCCGGGAGCCGTGGACCCCGATCGCCTAAAATTTTCCGGGCCATCAAATACGACCTAAGGAACCATAGTCACTGCCCCGCCATGATTATTCCTCATTTGTTGAGTTTTTCGGCCAAAAATCTAGAATTCCGCTCGATTACCATATTTTTGTGTTCTATTGCCCACGCCTTCCGAGTGGGCCGGGCTGCTGGACTCGGAACGCCTTAAAAATTTTTGGGCCATCAATTAGGACCTAAGGAACCATAGTCACTGCCTCGCCATGATCGTTCCTCATTTTTTGCATTTTTCGGCCAAACAACTAGAATTTCGCGCGATTCCCATATTTTTGTGTGTTATAGCCCACGCCTTCCGAGTGGTCCCGGGTCTCCGGACCCCTATCGCCTAAAATTTTTCCGGACTATCAATTAAGACCTAAGGAACCATAGTCACCGCCCAGCCATGATCGTTCCTAGTTTTTTCCGTTTTTCTGCCAAAAAATGAGAATTCCGCGCGATTCCCATTTTTTCGTGTCCTATAGCCCACGCCTTCCAAGTGAACCCGGGAACTCTGGACCCCTATCGCCTAAAATTTTTCCGGACTATCAAGTATGACCTAAGGAACCATAGTCACTGCCCAGCCATGATCATTCCTCATTTGTTGCGTTTTTCGGCCAAAAAACTAGAATTCCGCCCGATTACAATATTTTTGTTTGCTATTGCCCACCCTTCCAAGTGGTTCCGGGACCCACGGACCCCGATCGCCTAAAAATTTTCCGGGCCGTCAAATATGACCTAAGGAACTATAGTAACCGCCCCGCCATCATCGTTTCCCATTTTTTGCATTTTTCGGCCAAAAAACTAGAATTACGCCCGGTTCCCATATTTTCGTGTGCTATACCCATGCCTTCCAAGTGGTCCGGGGAGCCGCGGACCCCGATCGCCTAAAATTTTTCCGGACTATCAAATATGACCTAAGGTACCATAGTCACTGCCCCACCATGATTGTTCCAAATGCTTTGCATTTTTCGGCCAAAAAACTAGAACTCCGTGCGATTTGCATATTTTAGTGTGTTATAGCTTACGCCTTCCGAGTGGTCCCGGGAGCCGTGGACCCCGATCGCCTAAAATTTTCCGGGCCATCAAATACGACCTAAGGAACCATAGTCACTGCCCCGCCATGATCATTCCTCATTTGTTGAGATTTTCGGCCAAAAATCTAGAATTCCGCTCGATTACCATATTTTTGTGTGCTATTGCCCACTCCTTCCGAGTGGGCCGGGCTGCTGGACTCAGATCGCCTAAAAAATTTTCGGGCCATCAATTAGGACCTAAGGAACCATAGTCACCGCCCCGCCAAACAACTAGAATTTCGCGCGATTCCCATATTTTTGCGTGTTATAGCCCACGCCTTCCGAGTGGTCCCGGGTCTCCGGACCCCTATCGCCTAAAATTTTTTCGGACTATCAATTAAGACCTAAGGAACCATAGTCACCGCCCAGCCATGATCGTTCCTAGTTTTTTCCGTTTTTCGGCCAAAAAATGAGAATTCCGCGCGATTCCCATATTTTCGTGTCCTATAGCCCACGCCTTCCAAGTGAACCCGGGAACTCCGGACCCCTATCGCCCAAAATTTTTTCGGGACTATCAAATACGACCTAAGGAACCATAGTCACCGCCCAGCCATGATCATTCCTCATTTGATGCGTTTTTCCGGCCAAAAAACTAGAATTCCGCCCGATTACAATTTTTTCGTTTGCTATTGCCCACCCTTCCAAGTGGTTCCGGGACCCCCTGACCCCGATCGCCTAAAATTTTTTCGGGCCGTCAAATATGACCAAAGGAACTATATTAACCGCCCCACCATCATCGTTTCTCATTTTTTGCATTTTTCGGCCAAAAAACTAGAATTTCGCGCGATTTCCATATTTTCGTGTGCTTTAGCCCACGCCTTCCAAGGGGTCCCGGGAACCCCGAACCTCGATTGCCTAAAAAATTTTCGAGCCATCAAATTCGACCTAAGGAACCATAGTAACCACCCCGCCATGATCGTTCCTCATTTTTTGTATTTTTTGACCAAAAAACTAGAATTACGCCCGATTCCCATATTTTTGTGTGCTATACCCACGCCTTCCAAGTGGTCCGAGGAGCTGCGGATCCCGATCGCTTAAAAATTTTTTGGACTATCAAATATGACCTAAGGTACCATAGTCACCGCCCCACCATGATCGTTCCAAATGCTTTGCATTTTTCGGCCAAAAAACTAGAACTCCGTGCGATTTGCATATTTTAGTGTGCTATAGCTTACGCCTTCCGAGTTGTCCCGGGAGCCGTGGACCCCGATCGCCTAAAATTTTCCGGGCCATCAAATACGACCTAAGGAACCATAGTCATCGCCCCACCTTGATCGTTCCTCATTTATTGCGTTTTTCGTCCAAAAAACTAGAATTCCGCTCGATTACCATATTTTTGTGTGCTATTGCCCACGCCTTTCGAGTGGGCCGGGCCGCCGGACTCGGATCGACTAAAAACTTTTCGGGCCATCAATTAGGACCTAAGAAACCATAGTCACCGCCTCGCCATGATCGTTCCTCATTTTTTGCATTTTTTGGCCAAAAAACTAGAATTCCGCCCGATTCCCATATTTTTGTGTGCTATCGCCCACGC
The DNA here is from genome assembly GCF_000715075.1 of Nicotiana tabacum. Classification (NCBI taxonomy): domain Eukaryota; kingdom Viridiplantae; phylum Streptophyta; class Magnoliopsida; order Solanales; family Solanaceae; genus Nicotiana; species Nicotiana tabacum. The sequence goes on along the minus strand of NW_027438252.1, from coordinate 179,661 downwards.
CTTCCGAGTGGGTCGGGCCCCCGGAGCCGGATCGCCTAAAAATTTTCGGACTATCAAATACGACCTAAGGAACCATAGTTACCGCCCCGCCATGATCGTTCCTAGTCTTTTGCGTTTTTCAACCAAAAAATTAGAATTCCGCGCGATTTCCAAATTTTCGTGTGCTTTAGCCCACGCCTTCCAACGGGTCCCGGGAACCCCGAACCCCTATCGCCTAAAATTTTTCCGGACTATCAGATATGACCTATGGAACCATAGTCACCACCCAGCCATGATCATTCCTCATTTGTTGCATTTTTCGGGCAAAAAACTAGAATTCCGCCCGATTACAATATTTTTGTTTGCTATTGCCCACCCTTCCAAGTGGTTCCGGGACCCCCGGACCCCGATCGCCTAAAATATTTCTGGGCCGTCAAATACGACCTAAGGAACTATAGTAACCGCCCCGCCATCATCGTTTCTCATTTTTTGCATTTTTTGGCCAAAACACTAGAATTACGCCCGATTCCCATATTTTCGTGTGCTATACCCACGCCTTCCAAGTGGTCCGAGGAGCCGCGGACCCCGATCGCCTAAAAATTTTCTGGACTATCAAATACGACCTAAGGTACCATAGTCACCGCCCCACCATGATCGTTCCAAATGCTTTGCATTTTTCAGCCAAAAAACTAGAACTCCGCGTGATTTGCATATTTTACTGTGCTATAGCTTACGCCTTCCGAGTGGTCTCGGGAGCCGTGGACCCCGATCGTCTAAAATTTTCCGGGCCATCAAATACGACCTAAGGAACCATAGTCACCGCCCCGCCATGATCGTTCCTCATTTATTGCATTTTTCGGCCAAAAAACTAGAATTCCGCTTGATTACCATATTTTTGTGTGCTATTGCCCACGCCTTCCGAGTGGGCCGTGCCGCCGGACTCGGATCGTCTAAAAAATTTTCTGGTCATCAATTAGGACCTAAGGAACCATAGTCACCGCCTCGCCATGATCGTTCCTAATTTTTTGCATTTTTTGGCCAAAAAACTAGAATTCCGCCCGATTCCCATATTTTTGTGTGCTATCGCCCACGCCTTCCGAGTGGGTCGGCCCCCCAGGAGCCGGATCGCTAAAAAATTTTCGGAATATCAAATACGACCTAAGGAACCATAGTTACCGCCCCGCCATGATCGTTCCTAGTCTTTTGCGTTTTTCAGCCAAAAAATTAGAATTTCGCGCGATTTCCATTTTTTCGTGTGCTTTAGCCCACGCCTTCCAAGGGGTCCCGGGAACCCCGAACCCCGATCGCCTAAAAAATTTCCGGGCCATCAAATACGACCTAAGGAACCATAGTAACCACCCCGCCATGATCGTTCCTCATTTTTTGCGTTTTTCGGCCAAACAACTAGAATTCCGCGCGATTCCCATATTTTTGTGTGTTATAGCCCACGCCTTCCGAGTGGTCACGGGACCTCCTGACCCCTATCGCCTAAAATTTTTCCGGACTATCAAATACGACCTAAGGAACCATAGTCACCGCCCAGCCATGATCGTTCCTAGTTTTTTCCGTTTTTCGGCCTAAAAACTAGAATTCCGCGTGATTCCCATATTTTCGTGTCCTATAGCCCACGCCTTCCAAGTGAACCCGGGAACTCCGGACCCCTATCGCCTACAATTTTTCCGAACTATCAAATACGACCTAAGGAACCATAGTCACTGCCCAGCCATGATCATTCCTCATTTATTGCGTTCTTCGGCCAAAAAACTAGAATTCCGCCCCGCCATGATCGTTCCTCATTTTTTGCATTTTTCGGCCAAACAACTAGAATTCCGCGCGATTACAATTTTTTTGTTTACTATTGCCCACCCTTCCAAGTGGTTCCGGGACCCCCGGACCCCGATCGCCTAAATATTTTTCGGGCCGTCAAATACTACCTAAGGAACTATAGTAACCGCCCCGCCATCATCGTTTCTTATTTTTTGCATTTTTCGGCCAAAAAACTAGAATTACGCTCGATTCCCATATATTTCGTGTGCTATACCCACGCCTTACTAGTGGTACGAGGAGCCGAGGACCCCGATCACCTAAAAAATTTTTGGACTATCAAATACGACCTATGGTACCATAGTCACCGCCCCACCATGATCGTTCCAAATGCTTTGCATTTTTCGGCCAAAAAACTAGAACTCCGCGCGATTTGCATATTTTAGTGTGCTATAGCTTACGCCTTCTGACTGGTCCCGGGAGCCGTGGACCCCGATCGCCTAAAATTTTCCGGGCCATCAAATACGACCTAAGGAACCATAGTCACCGCCCCACCATGATCGTTCCTCATTTATTGCGTTTTTCGGCCAAAAAACTAGAATTCCGCTCGATTACCATATTTTTGTGTGCTATTGCCCACGCCTTCCGAGTGGGCCGGGCCGCCGGACTCGGATCACCTAAAAATATACGGGCCATCAATTAGGACCTAAGGAACCATAGTCACCGCCTCGCCATGATCGTTCCTCATTTTTTGCATTTTTTGGCCAAAAAACTAGAATTCCGCCCGATTCCCATATTTTTGTGTGCAATCGCCCACGCCTTCCGAGTGGGTCAGGCCCCCCGGAGCCGGATCGCCTAAAAATTATCCGGACTATCAAATACGACCTAAGGAACCATAGTTAGCGCCCCGCCATGATCGTTCCTAGTCTTTTGCGTTTTTCAGCCAAAAAATTAGAATTCCGCGCGATTTCCATATTTTCGTGTGCTTTAGCCCACGCCTTCCAAGGGGTCCCGGGAACCCCGAACCCCGATCGCCTAAAAATTTTCCGGGCCATCAAATACGACCTAAGGAACCATAGTATCCGCCCCGCCATGATCTTTCCTTATTTTTTGCGTTTTTCGGCCAAACAACTAGAATTCCGCGCGATTCCCATATTTTTGTGTGTTAGCCCACACCTTCCGAGTGGTCCCGGGACCTCCGGACTCCTATCACCTAAAATTTTCCCGGACTATCATATTCGACCTAAGGAACCATAGTCACCGCCTCGCCATGATCGTTCCTCATTTTTTGCATTTTTCGGCCAAACAACTAGAATTTCGCGCGATTCCCATATTTTTGTGTGTTATAGCCCACGCCTTCCGAGTGGTCCCGGGTCTCCGGACCCCTATCGCCTAAAATTTTTCCGGACTATCAATTAAGACCTAAGGAACCATAGTCACCGCCCAGCCATGATCGTTCCTAGTTGTTTCCGTTTTTCGGCCAAAAAATGAGAATTCCGCGCGATTCCCATATTTTAGTGTCCTATAGCCCACGCCTTCCAAGTGAACCCGGGAACTCCGGACCCCTATTGCCCAAAATTTTTCTGGACTATCAAATATGACCTAAGGAACCATAGTCACCGCCCAGCCATGATCATTCCTCATTTGTTGCGTTTTTCGGCTAAAAAACTAGAATTCCGCCCGATTACAATATTTTTGTTTGCTATTGCCCACCCTTCCAAGTGGTTCCGGGACCCACGGACCCCGATCGCCTAAATTTTTTCCGGGCCATCAAATACGACCTAAGGAACTATAGTAACCGCCCCGCCATCATCGTTTCCCATTTTTTGCATTTTTCGGCCAAAAAACTAGAATTACGCTCGATTCCCATATTTTCGTGTGCTATACCCACGCCTTCCAAGTGGTCCGGGGAGCCGCGGACCCCGATCGCCTAAAATTTTTCCGGACTATCAAATATGACCTAAGGTACAATAGTCACCGCCCCACCATGATCGTTCTAAATGCTTTGCATTTTTCGGCAAAAAAACTAGAACTCCGCGCGATTTTGCATATTTTAGTCTGTTATAGCTTACGCCTTCCGAGTGGTCCCGGGAGTTGTGGACCCCGATCGCCTAAAATTTTCCGGGCCATCAAATACGACCTAAGGAACCATAGTCACTGCCCCGCCATGATCATTCCTCATTTGTTGAGTTTTTCGGCCAAAAATCTATAATTCCGCTCGATTACCATATTTTTGTGTGCTATTGCCCACGCCTTCCGAATGGGCCCGGCTGCTGGACTCGGATCGCCTAAAAAATTTTTAAGCCATCAATTAGGACCTAAGGAACCATAGTCACCGCCTCGCCATGATCGTTCCTCATTTTTTGCATTTTTTGGCCAAACAACTAGAATTTCGCGCGATTCCCATATTTTTGTGTGTTATAGCCCACGCCTTCCGAGTGGTCCCGGGTCTCCGGACCCCTATCGCCTAAAATTTTTCCGGACTATCAATTAAGACCTAAGGAACCATAGTCACCGCCCAGCCATGATCGTTCCTAGTTGTTTCCGTTTTTCGGCCAAAAAATGAGAATTCCGCGCGATTCCCATATTTTAGTGTCCTATAGCCCACGCCTTCCAAGTGAACCCGGGAACTCCGGACCCCTATCGCCCAAAATTTTTCTGGACTATCAAATACGACCTAAGGAACCATAGTCACCGCCCAGCCATGATCATTCCTCATTTGTTGCGTTTTTCGGCTAAAAAACTAGAATTCCGCCCGATTACAATTTTTTTGTTTGCTATTGCCCACCCTTCCAAGTGGTTCCGGGACCCCCGGACCCCGATCGCCTAAAAATTTTCCGGGCCGTCAAATACGACCAAAGGAACTATAGTAACCGCCCCACCATCATCGTTTCTCATTTTTTGCATTTTTCGGCCAAAAAACTAGAATTCCGCGCGATTTCCATATTTTCGTGTGCTTTAGCCCACGCCTTCCAAGGGGTCCCGGGAACCCCGAACCCCGATCGCCTAAAATATTTTCGAGCCATCAAATTCGACCTAAGGAACCATAGTAACCACCCCGCCATGATCGTTCCTCATTTTTTGCATTTTTCGGCCAGAAAACTAGAATTACGCCCGATTCCCATATTTTTGTGTGCTATACCCACGCCTTCCAAGTGGTCCGAGGAGCCGCGGATCCCGATCGCTTAAAAATTTTTTGGACTATCAAATACGACCTAAGGTACCATAGTCACCGCCCCACCATGATCGTTCCAAATGCTTTGCATTTTTCGGCCAAAAAACTAGAACTCCGCGCGATTTGCATATTTTAGTGTGCTATAGCTTACGCCTTCCGAGTGGTCCCGGGAGCGGTGGACCCCGATGGCCTAAAATTTTCCGGGCCATCAAATACGACCTAAGGAACCATAGTCACCGCCCCGCCTTGATCGTTCCTCATTTATTGCGTTTTTTGTCCAGAAAACTAGAATTCAGCTCAATTACCATATTTTTGTGTGCTATTGCCCACGCCTTCCGAGTGTGCCGGGCCGCCGGACTCGGATCGCCTAAAAACTTTTCGGGCCATCAATTAGGACCTAAGGAACCATAGTCACCGCCTCGCCATGATCGTTCCTCATTTTTTGCATTTTTCGGCCAAACAACTAGAATTTCGCGCGATTCCCATATTTTTGTGTGTTATAGCCCACGCCTTCCGAGTGGTCCCGGGTCTCCGGACCCCTATCGCCTAAAATTTTTCCGGACTATCAATTAAGACCTAAGGAACCATAGTCACCGCCCAGCCATGATCGTTCCTAGTTGTTTCCGTTTTTCGGCCAAAAAATGAGAATTCCGCGCGATTCCCATATTTTAGTGTCCTATAGCCCACGCCTTCCAAGTGAACCCGGGAACTCCGGACCCCTATCGCCCAAAATTTTTCTGGACTATCAAATACGACCTAAGGAACCATAGTCACCGCCCAGCCATGATCATTCCTCATTTGTTGCGTTTTTCGGCTAAAAAACTAGAATTCCGCCCGATTACAATTTTTTTGTTTGCTATTGCCCACCCTTCCAAGTGGTTCCGGGACCCCCGGACCCCGATCGCCTAAAAATTTTCCGGGCCGTCAAATACGACCAAAGGAACTATAGTAACCGCCCCACCATCATCGTTTCTCATTTTTTGCATTTTTCGGCCAAAAAACTAGAATTCCGCGCGATTTCCATATTTTCGTGTGCTTTAGCCCACGCCTTCCAAGGGGTCCCGGGAACCCCGAACCCCGATCGCCTAAAATATTTTCGAGCCATCAAATTCGACCTAAGGAACCATAGTAACCACCCCGCCATGATCGTTCCTCATTTTTTGCATTTTTCGGCCAGAAAACTAGAATTACGCCCGATTCCCATATTTTTGTGTGCTATACCCACGCCTTCCAAGTGGTCCGAGGAGCCGCGGATCCCGATCGCTTAAAAATTTTTTGGACTATCAAATACGACCTAAGGTACCATAGTCACCGCCCCACCATGATCGTTCCAAATGCTTTGCATTTTTCGGCCAAAAAACTAGAACTCCGCGCGATTTGCATATTTTAGTGTGCTATAGCTTACGCCTTCCGAGTGGTCCCGGGAGCGGTGGACCCCGATGGCCTAAAATTTTCCGGGCCATCAAATACGACCTAAGGAACCATAGTCACCGCCCCGCCTTGATCGTTCCTCATTTATTGCGTTTTTTGTCCAGAAAACTAGAATTCAGCTCGATTACCATATTTTTGTGTGCTATTGCCCACGCCTTCCGAGTGTGCCGGGCCGCCGGACTCGGATCGCCTAAAAACTTTTCGGGCCATCAATTAGGACCTAAGGAACCATAGTCACCGCCTCGCCATGATCGTTCCTCATTTTTTGCATTTTTTTGCCAAAAACCTAGAATTTCGCCTGATTCCCATATTTTTGTGTGCTATCGCCCACGCCTTCCGAGTGGGTCGGGCCCCCCGGAGCCGGATCGCTAAAAAAATTTCGGACAATCAAATGCGACCTAAGGAACCATAGTTACCGCCCCACCATGATCGTTCCTAGTCTTTTGCTTTTTTCGACCAAAAAATTAGAATTCCACGCGATTTGCATATTTTACTGTGCTATAGCTTACGCCTTCCGAGTAGTCCCGGGAGCCGTGGACCCCGATCGCCTTAAATTTTCCGGGCCATCAAATACGACCTAAGGAACCATACTCACCGCCCCGCCATGATCGTTCCTCATTTATTGCATTTTTCGGCCAAAAAACTAGAATTCCGCTCGATCACCATATTTTTGTGTGCTATTGCCGACGCATTCCGAGTGGGCCGGGCCGCCCGACTCGGATCGTCTAAAAAATTTTATGGCCATCAATTAGGACCTAAGGAACCATAGTCACCGCCTCGCCAGGATCGTTCCTCATGTTTTGCATTTTTTGGCCAAAAAACTAGAATTCCGCCCGATTCCCATATTTTTGTGTGCTATCGCCCACGCCTTCCGAGTGGGTCGGCCCCCCCAGGAGCCGGATCGCTAAAAAAAATTCGGACTATCAAATACGACCTAAGGAACCATAGTTACCGCCCCGCCATGATCGTTCCTAGTCTTTTGCATTTTTTAGCCAAAAAATTAGAATTCCGCGCGATTTTCATATTTTCGTGTGCTTTAGCCCACGCCTTCCAAGGGGTCCCGGGAACCCCGAACCCCGATCGCCTAAAAATTTTCCGGGCCATCAAATACGACCTAAGGAACCATAGTAACCACCCCGCCATGATCGTTCCTCATTTTTTGCGTTTTTCGGCCAAACAACTAGAATTCCGCGCGATTCCCATATTTTTGTGTGTTATAGCCCACGCCTTCCGAGTGGTCACGGGACCTCCTGACCCCTATCGCCTAAAATTTTTCCGGACTATCAAATACGACCTAAGGAACCATAGTATCCGCCCCGCCATGATCGTTCCTCATTTTTTGCATTTTTCGGCCAAACAACTAGAATTCTGCACGATTCCCATATTTTCGTGTGTTATAGCCCACGCCTTCCGAGTGGTTCCGAGACCTCCGGACCCCTATCGCCTAATATTTTTCCGGACTATCAAATAAGACCAAAGGAACCATAGTCACCGCCCTGCCAAGATCTTTCCACATTTTTTGCATGTTACTGAAAAAGACCTAGAATTTCGCCCAATTCCCATATTTTCGTGTGCTATACCCACGCATTCCGAGTGGTCCCAAGAGCCGCGGACCCCGATCGCCTAAAGTTTTTCCGTCCAATCAAATACGACCTAAGGAACCATAGTATCCGCCCCGCCATGATCGTTCCTTATTTTTTGCGTTTTTCGGCCAAATAACTTAATTCCGCGCGATTCCCATATTTTTGTGTGTTATAGCCCACGCCTTCCGAGTGGTCCCGGGACCTCCTAACCCCTATAGCCTAAAATTTTCCGGACTATCAAATACGACCTAAGGAACCATAGTAACCACCCCGCCATGATCGTTCCTCATTTTTTGCGTTTTTCGGCCAAACAACTAGAATTCCGCGCGATTCCCATATTTTTGTGTGTTATAGCCCACGCCTTCCGAGTGGTCCCGGGACCTCCTGACCCCTATCGCCTAAAATTTTTCCGGACGATCAAATACGACCTAAGGAACCATAGTATCCGCCCCGCCATGATCGTTCCTCATTTTTTGCATTTTTCGGCCAAACAACTTGAATACCGCACGATTCCCATATTCTTGTGTGTTATAGCCCTACGAGTGGTCCCGAGACCTCCGGACCCCTATCGCCTAATATTTTTCCGGACTATCAAATAAGACCAAAGGAACCATAGTCACCGCCCTGCCAAGATCTTTCCACATTTTTTGCATGTTACTGAAAAAGACCTAGAATTTCGCCCGATTCCCATATTTTCGTGTGCTATACCCACGCATTCCGAGTGGTCCCAAGAGCCGCGGACCCCGATCGCCTAAAATTTTTCCGTGCAATCAAATACGACCTAAGGAACCATAGTATCCGCCCCGCCATGATCGTTCCTTATTTTTTGCGTTTTTCGGCCAAATAACTTAATTCCGCCCGATTCCCATATTTTTGTGTGCTATCGCCCACGCCTTCCGAGTGGGTCAGGCCCCCCGGAGCCGGATCGCCTAAAAATTTTCCGGACTATCAAATACGACCTAAGGAACCATAGTTACCGCCCCGCCATGATCGTTCCTAGTCTTTTACGTTTTTCAGCCAAAAAACTAGAATTCCGCGCGATTTCCATATTTTCGTGTGCTTTAGCCCACGACTTCCAAGGGGTCCCAGGAACCCCGAACCCCGATCGCCTAAAAAATTTTCGGGCCATCAAATACGACCTAATGAACCATAGTAACCACCCCGCCATGATCGTTCCTCATTTTTTGCATTTTTCAGCCAAACAACTAGAATACCGCGCGATTCTCATATTTTTGTGTGTTATAGCCCACGCCTTCCGAGTGGTCCCGGGACCTCCTGACCCCTATCGCCTAAAATTTTTACGGACTATCAAATACGACCTAAGGAACCATAGTATTCGCCCCGCCATGATCGTTCCTCATTTTTTGCATTTTTCGGCCAAACAACTAGAATTCCGCACGATTCCCATATTTTTGTGTGTTATAGCCCACGCCTTCCGAGTGGTCCCGAGACCTCCGGACCCCTATCACCTAATATTTTTCCGGACTATCAAATAAGACAAAAGGAACCATAGTCACCGCCCTGCCAAGATCTTTCCACATTTTTGCATGTTACTAAAAAAGACCTAGAATTTCGCCCGATTCCCATATTTTCGTGTGCTATACCCACGCATTCCGAGTGGTCCCAAGAGCCGCGGACCCCGATCGCCTAAAATTTTTTCGTGCAATCAAATACGACCTTAGGAACCATAGTATCCGCCCCGCCATGATCGTTCCTTATTTTTTGCGTTTTTCGGCCAAATAACTTAATTCCGCGCGATTCCCATATTTTTGTGTGTTATAGCCCACGCCTTCCGAGTGGTCCCGGGACCTCCTAACCCCTATAGCCTAAAATTTTTCCGGACTATCAAATACGCCCTAAGGAACCATAGTAACCACCCCGCCATGATCGTTCCTCATTTTTTGCGTTTTTCGGCCAAAAGACTAGAATTCCGGCCGATTCCCATATTTTTGTGTGTTATAGCCCATGCCTTCCGAGTGGTCCCGGGACCTCCTGACCCCTATAGCCTAAAATTTTCCCGGACTATCAAATACGACCTAAGGAACCATAGTATCCGCCCCGCCATGATCGTTCCTCATTTTTTCGTTTTTCGGCCAAACAACTAGAATTCCGCGCGATTCCCATATTTTTGTGTGTTATATCCCACGCCTTCCGAGTAGTCCCGGGACCTTCGTACCCCTATCGCCTAATATTTTTCCGGACTATCAAATACGACCTAAGGAACCATAGTCACCGCCAAGCCATGATCATTCCTCATTTGTTGCGTTTTTCGGCCAAAAAACTAGAATTCTGCCCGATTATATTATTTTTGTGTTCTATTGCCCACCCTTCCAAGTGATTCTGGGAACCCCGGACCCCGATCGCCTAAAATTTTTTCGGGCCGTCAAATACGACCTAAGGAACTATAGTAACCGCCCCGCCATCATCGTTTCTCAATTTTTGTATTTTTCGGTCAAAAAACTAGAATTACGCCCGATTCCCATATTTTCGTGTGCTATACCCACGCCTTCCAATTGGTCCGGGGAGCCGCGGACCCTGATCGCCTAAAATTTTTTCAGACTATCAAATACGACCTAAGGTACCATAGTCACCGCCCCACCATGATCGTTCCAAATGCTTTGCATTTTTCGGCCAAAAAACTAGAACTCCGCGTGATTTGCATATTTTAGTGTGATATAGCTTACGCCTTCCGAGTGGTCCCGGGAGCCGTGGACCCCGATCGCCTAAAATTTTCCAGGCCATCAAATACGACCTAAGGAACCATAGTCACCGCCCGCCATGATCGTTCCTCATTTATTGTGTTTTTCGGCCAAAAAACTAGAATTCCGCTCGATTATCATATTTTTGTGTATTATTGCCCACGCCTTCCGAGTGGGCCGGGCCGCCGGACTCGGATCGCCTAAAAAATTTCCGGGCCATCAATTAGGACGTAAGGAACCATAGTCACCGCCTCGCCATGATCTTTCCTCATTGTTTTGCATTTGTTGGCCAAAAAACTAGAATTCCGCCCGATTCCCATATGTTTGTGTGCTATCGCCCACGCCTTCCGAGTGGGTCAGGCCCCCCGGAGCCGGATCGCCTAAAAATTTTCCGGACTATCAAATACTACCTAAGGAACCATAGTCACCTCCCCGCCATGATCGTTCCTAGTATTTTGCATTTTTCATCCAAAAAACTAGAATTCCGCGCGATTTCCATATTTTCGTGTGCTTTAGCCCACGCCTTCCAAGGGGTCCCGGGAACCCCGAACCCTGATCGCCTTAAAATTTTCCGGGCCATCGAATACGACCTAAGGAACCATAGTAACCACCCCGCCATGATCGTTCCTCATTTTTTGCGTTTTTCGGCCAAACAACTAGAATACCGCGCGATTTCCATATTTTCGTGTGCTTTAGCCCACGCCTTCCAAGGGGTCCCGGGAACCCCGAACCCTGATCGCCTTAAAGTTTTTCGGGCCATCGAATACGACCTAAGGAACCATAGTCACCGCCCAGCCATGATCATTCCTCATTTGTTGCGTTTTTCGGCCAAAAAACTAGAATTCTGCCCGATTACAATATTTTTGTGTTCTATTGCCCACCCTTCCAAGTGGTTCTGGGAACCCCGGACCCCGATCGCCTAAAATTTTTCCGGGCCGTCAAATACGACCTAAGGAACTATAGTAACCGCCCCGCCATCATCGTTTCTCATTTTTTGCATTTTTCGGGAAAAAAACTAGAATTACGCCCGATTCCCATATTTTCGTGTGCTATACCCACGCCTTCCAATTGGTCCGGGGAGCCGCGGACCCTGATCGCCTAAAATTTTTCCGGACTATCAAATACGACCTAAGGTACCATAGTCACCGCCCCACCATGATCGTTCCAAATGGTTTGCATTTTTCGGCCAAAAAACCAGAACTCCGTGCGATTTGCATATTTTAGTGTGTTATACGCTTACGCCTTCCGAGTGGTCCCGGGAGCCGTGGACCCCGATCGCCTAAAATTTTCCGGGCCATAAAATACGACCTAAGGAACCATAGTCACTGCCCCGCCATGATCGTTCCTCATTTATTGCGTTTTTCGGCCAAAAAACTAGAATTCCGCTCGATTACCATATTTTTGTGTGCAATACGCCTTCCGAGTGGGCCGGGCTGCCGGACTCTGATCGCCTAAAAAATTTCTGGGCCATCAATTAGGACCTAAGGAACCATAGTCACCGCCTCGCCATGATCTTTCCTCATTTTTAGTATTTTTTGGCCAAAAAACTAGATTTCTGCCCGATTCCCATATTTTTATGTGCTATCGCACACGCCTTCCGAGTGGGTCAGGCCCCCCGGAGCCGGATCGCCTAAAAATTTTCCGGACTATCAAATACGACCTAAGGAACCATAGTCACCGCCCCGCCATGATCGTTCCTAGTATTTTGCGTTTTTCATCCAAAAAACTAGAATTCCGCGCGATTTCCATATTTTCGTGTGCTTTAGCCCACGCCTTCCAAGGGGTCCCGGGAACCCCGAACCCTGATCGCCTTAAAATTTTCCGGGCCATCGAATACGACCTAAGGAACCATAGTAACCACCCCGCCATGATCGTTCCTCATTTTTTGCATTTTTCAGCCAAACAACTAGAATTCCGCGCGATTCCCATATTTTTGTGTGTTATAGCCCACGCCTTCCGAGTGGTCCCGGGACCTCCTGACCCCTATCGCCTAAAATTTTTCCGGACTATCAAATACGACCTACGGAACCATAGTATCCGCCCCGCCATGATCGTTCTTCATTTTTTGCGTTTTTCGGCCAAACAACTAGAATTCCGCGCGATTCCCATATTTTTGTGTGTTATAGCCCACGCCTTCCGAGTGGTCCTGGGACCTCCGGACCCCTATCGCCTAATATTTTTCCGGACTATCAAATAAGACCAAAGGAACCATAGTCACCGCCCTGTCAAGATCTTTCCACATTTTTTGCATGTTACTGAAAAAGACCTAGAATTTCGCCCGATTCCCATATTTTCGTGTGCTATACCCACGCATTCCGAGTGGTCCCAAAAGCCGCGGACCCCGATCGCCTAAAATTTTTCCGGGCAATCAAATACGACCTAAAGAACCATAGTATCCGCCCCGCCATGATCGTTCCTTATTTTTTGCTTTTTTCGGCCAAACAACTAGAATTTCGCGCGATTCCCATATTTTTGTGTGTTATAGCCCACACCTTCCGAGTGGTCCCGGGACCTCCTAACCCCTATAGCCTAAAATGTTTCCGGACTATCAAATACGACCTAAGGAACCATAGTAACCACCCCACCATGATCATTCCTCATTTTTTGCGTTTTTCGGCCAAACAAATAGAATTCCGCGCGATCCCATATTTTTGTGTGTTATAGCCCACGCCTTCCGAGTGGTCCCGGGTCTCCGGACCCCTATCGCCTAAAATTTTTTCGGACTATCAAATAAGACCTAAGGAACCATAGTCACCGCCCAGCCATGATCGTTCCTAGTTTTTTCTGTTTTTCGGCCAAAAAACTAGAATTCCGCGCGATTCCCATATTTTCGTGTCCTATAGCCCACGCCTTCCAAGTGAACCCGGGAACTCCGGACCCCTATCGCCCAAAATTTTTCCGGACTATCAAATACGACCTAAGGAACCATAGTCACCGCCCAGCCATGATCATTCCTCATTTGTTGCGTTTTTCGGCCAAAAAACTAGAATTCCGCCCGATTACAATATTTTTGTTTGCTATTGCCCACCCTTCCAAGTGGTTCCGGGACCCCTGGACCCCGATCGCCTAAAATATTTCTGGGCCATCAAATACGACCTAAGGAACTATAGTAACCGCCCCGCCATCATCGTTTCTCATTTTTTGCATTTTTTGGCCAAAACACTAGAATTACGCCCGATTCCCATATTTTCGTGTGCTATACCCACGCCTTCCAAGTGGTCCGAGGAGCCGCGGACCCCGATCGCCTAAAAATTTTCTGGACTATCAAATACGACCTAAGGTACCATAGTCACCGCCCCACCATGATCGTTCCAAATGCTTTGCATTTTTCGGCCAAAAAACTAGAACTCCGCGCGATTTGCATATTTTACTGTGCTATAGCTTACGCCTTCCGAGTGGTCCCGGGAGCCGTGGACCCCGATCGCCTAAAATTTTCCGGGCCATCAAATACAACCTAAGGAACCATAGTCACCGCCCCGCCATGATCGTTCCTCATTTATTGCATTTTTCGGCCAAAAAACTAGAATTCCGCTTGATTACCATATTTTTGTGTGCTATTGCCCACGCCTTCCGAGTGGGCCGTGCCGCCGGACTCGGATCGTCTAAAAAATTTTCTGGTCATCAATTAGGACCTAAGGAACCATAGTCACCGCCTCGCCATGATCGTTCCTAATTTTTTGCATTTTTTGGCCAAAAAACTAGAATTCCGCCCGATTCCCATATTTTTGTGTGCTATCGCCCACGCCTTCCGAGTGGGTCGGCCCCCAGGAGCCGGATCGCTAAAAAATTTTCGGAATATCAAATACAACCTAAGGAACCATAGTTACCGCCCCGCCATGATCGTTCCTAGTCTTTAGCGTTTTTCAGCCAAAAAATTAGAATTTCGCGCGATTTCCATTTTTTCGTGTGCTTTAGCCCACGCCTTCCAAGGGGTCCCGGGAACCCCGAACCCCGATCGCCTAAAAAATTTCCGGGCCATCAAATACGACCTAAGGAACCATAGTAACCACCCCCGCCATGATCGTTCCTCATTTTTTGCGTTTTTCGGCCAAACAACTAGAATTCCGTGCGATTCCCATATTTTTGTGTGTTATAGCCCACGCCTTCCGAGTGGTCACGGGACCTCCTGACCCCTATCGCCTAAAATTTTTCCGGACTATCAAATACGACCTAAGGAACCATAGTCACCGCCCAGCCATGATCGTTCCTAGTTTTTTCCGTTTTTCGGCCTAAAAACTAGAATTCCGCGTGATTCCCATATTTTCGTGTCTTATAGCCCACGCCTTCCAAGTGAACCCGGGAACTCCGGACCCCTATCGCCTAAAATTTTTCCGGACAATCAAGTACGACCTAAGGAACCATAGTCACCGCCCAGCCATGATCATTCCTCATTTGTTGCGTTTTTCGGCCAAAAAACTAGAATTCCGCCCGATTACAATATTTTTGTTTGCTATTGCCCACCCTTCAAAGTGGTTCCGGGACCCACGGACCCCGATCGCCTAAAAATTTTCCGGGCCGTCAAATACGACCTAAGGAACTATAGTAACCGCCCCGCCATCATCGTTTCCCATTTTTTGAATTTTTCGGCCAAAAAACTAGAATTACGCCCGGTTCCCATATTTTCGTGTGCTATACCCACGCCTTCCAAGTGGTCCGGGGAGCCGCGGACCGCGATCGCCTAAAATTTTTCCGGACTATCAAATATGACCTAAGGTACCATAGTCACCGCCCCACCATGATCGTTCCAAATGCTTTGCATTTTTCGGCCAAAAAACTAGAACTCCGTGCGATTTGCATATTTTAGTGTGTTATAGCTTACGCCTTCCGAGTGGTCCCGGGAGCCGTGGACCCCGATCGCCTAAAATTTTCCGGGCCATCAAATACGACCTAAGGAACCATAGTCACTGCCCCGCCATGATCATTCCTCATTTGTTGAGATTTTCGGCCAAAAATCTAGAATTCCGCTCGATTACCATATTTTTGTGTGCTATTGCCCACTCCTTCCGAGTGGGCCGGGCTGCTGGACTCAGATCGCCTAAAAAATTTTCGGGCCATCAATTAGGACCTAAGAAACCATAGTCACCGCCCCGCCAAACAACTAGAATTTCGCGCGATTCCCATATTTTTGCGTGTTATAGCCCACGCCTTCCGAGTGGTCCCGGGTCTCCGGACCCCTATCGCCTAAAATTTTTTCGGACTATCAATTAAGACCTAAGGAACCATAGTCACCGCCCAGCCATGATCGTTCCTAGTTTTTTCCGTTTTTCGGCCAAAAAATGAGAATTCCGCGCGATTCCCATATTTTCGTGTCCTATAGCCCACGCCTTCCAAATGAACCCGGGAACTCCGGACCCCTATCGCCCAAAATTTTTCCGGACTATCAAATACGACCTAAGGAACCATAGTCACCGCCCAGCCATGATCATTCCTCATTTGATGCGTTTTTCGGCCAAAAAACTAGAATTCCGCCCGATTACAATTTTTTTGTTTGCTATTGCCCACCCTTCCAAGTGGTTCCGGGACCCCCTGACCCCGATCGCCTAAAATTTTTTCGGGCCGTCAAATATGACCAAAGGAACTATATTAACCGCCCCACCATCATCGTTTCTCATTTTTTGCATTTTTCGGCCAAAAAACTAGAATTCCGCGCGATTTCCATATTTTCGTGTGCTTTAGCCCACGCCTTCCAAGGGGTCCCGGGAACCCCGAACCCCGATCGCCTAAAAAATTTTCGAGCCATCAAATTCGACCTAAGGAACCATAGTAACCACCCCGCCATGATCGTTCCTCATTTTTTGCATTTTTCGACCAAAAAACTAGAATTACGCCCGATTCCCATATTTTTGTGTGCTATACCCACGCCTTCCAAGTGGTCCGAGGAGCTGCGGATCCCGATCGCTTAAAAATTTTTTGAACTATCAAATATGACCTAAGGTACCATAGTCACCGCCCCACCATGATCGTTCCAAATGCTTTGCATTTTTCGGCCAAAAAACTAGAACTCCGTGCGATTTGCATATTTTAGTGTGCTATAGCTTACGCCTTCCGAGTGGTCCCGGGAGCCGTGGACCCCGATCACCTAAAATTTTCCGGGCCATCAAATACGACCTAAGGAACCATAGTCATCGCCCCACCTTGATCGTTCCTCATTTATTGCGTTTTTCGTCCAAAAAACTAGAATTCCGCTCGATTACCATATTTTTGTGTGCTATTGCCCACGCCTTCCGAGTGGGCCGGGCCGCCGGACTCGGATCGACTAAAAAATTTTCGGGCCATCAATTAGGACCTAAGAAACCATAGTCACCGCCTCGCCATGATCGTTCCTCATTTTTTGCATTTTTTGGCCAAAAAACTAGAATTCCGCCCGATTCCCATATTTTTGTGTGCTATCGCCCACGCCTTCCGAGTGGGTCGGGCCCCCCGGAGCCGGATTGCTAAAAAAATTTCGGACTATCAAATACGACCTAAGGAACCATAGTTACCGCCCCGCCATGATCGTTCCTAGTCTTTTGCGTTTTTCAACCAAAAAATTAGAATTCCGCGCGATTTCCAAATTTTCGTGTGCTTTAGCCCACGCCTTCCAACGGGTCCCGGGAACCCCGAACCCCTATCGCCTAAAATTTTTCCGGACTATCAGATATGACCTATGGAACCATAGTCACCACCCAGCCATGATCATTCCTCATTTGTTGCATTTTTCGGCCAAAAAACTAGAATTCCGCCCGATTACAATATTTTTGTTTGCTATTGCCCACCCTTCCAAGTGGTTCCGGGACCCCCGGACCCCGATCGCCTAAAATATTTCTGGGCCGTCAAATACGACCTAAGGAACTATAGTAACCGCCCCGCCATCATCGTTTCTCATTTTTTGCATTTTTTGGCCAAAACACTAGAATTACGCCCGATTCCCATATTTTCGTGTGCTATACCCACGCCTTCCAAGTGGTCCGAGGAGCCGCGGACCCCGATCGCCTAAAAATTTTCTGGACTATCAAATACGACCTAAGGTACCATAGTCACCGCCCCACCATGATCGTTCCAAATGCTTTGCATTTTTCAGCCAAAAAACTAGAACTCCGCGTGATTTGCATATTTTACTGTGCTATAGCTTACGCCTTCCGAGTGGTCTCGGGAGCCGTGGACCCCGATCGTCTAAAATTTTCCGGGCCATCAAATACGACCTAAGGAACCATAGTCACCGCCCCGCCATGATCGTTCCTCATTTATTGCATTTTTCGGCCAAAAAACTAGAATTCCGCTTGATTACCATATTTTTGTGTGCTATTGCCCACGCCTTCCGAGTGGGCCGTGCCGCCGGACTCGGATCGTCTAAAAAATTTTCTGGTCATCAATTAGGACCTAAGGAACCATAGTCACTGCCTCGCCATGATCGTTCCTAATTTTTTGCATTTTTGGGCGAAAAAACTAGAATTCCGCCCGATTCCCATATTTTTGTGTGCTATCGCCCACGCCTTCCGAGTGGGTCGGCCCCCCAGGAGCCGGATCGCTAAAAAATTTTCGGAATATCAAATACGACCTAAGGAACCATAGTTACCGCCCCGCCATGATCGTTCCTAGTCTTTTGCGTTTTTCAGCCAAAAAATTAGAATTTCGCGCGATTTCCATTTTTTCGTGTGCTTTAGCCCACGCCTTCCAAGGGGTCCCGGGAACCCCGAACCCCGATCGCCTAAAAATTTTCCGGGCCATCAAATACGACCTAAGGAACCATAGTAACCACCCCGCCATGATCGTTCCTCATTTTTTGCGTTTTTCGGCCAAACAACTAGAATTCCGCGCGATTCCCATATTTTTGTGTGTTATAGCCCACGCCTTCCGAGTGGTCACGGGACCTCCTGACCCCTATCGCCTAAAATTTTTCCGGACTATCAAATACGACCTAAGGAACCATAGTCACCGCCCAGCCATGATCGTTCCTAGTTTTTTCCGTTTTTCGGCCTAAAAACTAGAATTCCGCGTGATTCCCATATTTTCGTGTCCTATAGCCCACGCCTTCCAAGTGAACCCGGGAACTCCGGACCCCTATCGCCTAAAATTTTTCCGGACTATCAAATACAACCTAAGGAAGCATAGTCACCTCCCAGCCATTATCATTCCTCATTTGTTGCATTTTTCGGCGAAAAAACTAGAATTCCGCCCCGCCATGATCGTTCCTCATTTTTTGCGTTTTTCGGCCAAAAAACTAGAATTCCGCCCGATTACAATTTTTTTGTTTGCTATTGCCCACCCTTCCAAGTGGTTCCGGGACCCCCGGACCCCGATCGCCTAAATATTTTTTGGGCCGTCAAATACTACCTAAGGAACTATAGTAACCGCCCCGCCATCATCGTTTCTTATTTTTTGCATTTTTCGGCCAAAAAACTAGAATTACGCTCGATTCCCATATTTTTCGTGTGCTATACCCACGCCTTACAAGTGGTACGAGGAGCCGAGGACCCCGATCACCTAAAAATTTTTTGGACTATCAAATACGACCTAAGGTACCATAGTCACCGCCCCACCATGATCGTTCCAAATGCTTTGCATTTTTCGGCCAAAAAACTAGAACTCCGCGCGATTTGCAAATTTTAGTGTGCTATAGCTTACGCCTTCTGACTGCTCCCGGGAGCCGTGGACCCCGATCGCCTAAAATTTTCCGGGCCATCAAATACGACCTAAGGAACCATAGTCACCGCCCCGCCATGATCGTTCCTCATTTATTGCGTTTTTCGGCCAAAAAACTAGAATTCCGCTCGATTACCATATTTTTGTGTGCTATTGCCCACGCCTTCCGAGTGGGCCGGGCCGCCGGACTCGGATCGCCTAAAAATATTCGGGCCATCAATTAGGACCTAAGGAACCATAGTCACCGCCTCGCCATGATCGTTCCTCATTTTTTGCATTTTTTGGCCAAAAAACTAGAATTCCGCCCGATTCCCATATTTTTGTGTGCAATCGCCCACGCCTTCCGAGTGGGTCAGGCCCCCCGGAGCCGGATCGCCTAAAAATTATCCGGACTATCAAATACGACCTAAGGAACCATAGTTAGCGCCCCGCCATGATCGTTCCTAGTCTTTTGCGTTTTTCAGCCAAAAAATTAGAATTCCGCGCGATTTCCATATTTTCGTGTGCTTTAGCCCACGCCTTCCAAGGGGTCCCGTGAACCCCGAACCCCGATCGCCTAAAAATTTTCCGGGCCATTAAATACGACCTAAGGAACCATAGTATCCGCCCCGCCATGATCTTTCCTTATTTTTTGCGTTTTTCGGCCAAACAACTAGAATTCCGCGCGATTCCCATATTTTTGTGTGTTAGCCCACACCTTCCGAGTGGTCCCGGGACCTCCGGACTCCTATCACCTAAAATTTTCCCGGACTATCATATTCGACCTAAGGAACCATAGTATCCGCCCCACCATGATCGTTCCTCATTTTTTGCGTTTTTCGGCCAAACAACTAGAATTCCGCGCGATTCAATATTTTTGTGTGTTATAGCCCACGCCGTCCGAGTGGTCTCGGGTCTCCGGACCACCTATCGCCTTAAATTTTTCCGGACTATCAAATAAGACCTAAGGAACCATAGTCACCGCCCAGCCATGATCGTTCCTAGTTTTTTCCGTTTTTCGGCCAAAAAACTAGAATTCCGCGCGATTCCCATATTTTCGTGTCCTATAGCCCACGCCTTCCAAGTGAACCCGGGAACTCCGGACCCCTATCGCCTAAAATTTTTCCGGACTATCAAGTACGACCTAAGGAACCATAGTCACTGCCCAGCCATGATCATTCCTCACTTGTTGCGTTTTTCGGCCAAAAAACTAGAATTCCGCCCGATTACAATATTTTTGTTTGCTATTGCCCACCCTTCCAAGTGGTTCCGGGACCCACGGACCCCGATCGCCTAAAATTTTTCCGGGCCATCAAATACGACCTAAGGAACTATAGTAACCGCCCCGCCATCATCGTTTCCCATTTTTTGCATTTTTCGGCCAAAAAACTAGAATTACGCTCGATTCCCATATTTTCGTGTGCTATACCCACGCCTTCCAAGTGGTCCGGGGAGCCGCGGACCCCGATCGCCTAAAATTTTTCCGGACTATCAAATATGACCTAAGGTACAATAGTCACCGCCCCACCATGATCGTTCTAAATGCTTTGCATTTTTCGGCAAAAAAACTAGAACTCCGCGCGATTTTGCATATTTTAGTCTGTTATAGCTTACGCCTTCCGAGTGGTCCCGGGAGTTGTGGACCCCGATCGCCTAAAATTTTCCGGGCCATCAAATACGACCTAAGGAACCATAGTCACTGCCCCGCCATGATCATTCCTCATTTGTTGAGTTTTTCGGCCAAAAATCTATAATTCCGCTCGATTACCATATTTTTGTGTGCTATTGCCCACGCCTTCCGAATGGGCCCGGCTGCTGGACTCGGATCGCCTAAAAAATTTTTAAGCCATCAATTAGGACCTAAGGAACCATAGTCACCGCCTCGCCATGATCGTTCCTCATTTTTTGCATTTTTCGGCCAAACAACTAGAATTTCGCGCGATTCCCATATTTTTGTGTGTTATAGCCCACGCCTTCCGAGTGGTCCCGGGTCTCCGGACCCCTATCGCCTAAAATTTTTCCGGACTATCAATTAAGACCTAAGGAACCATAGTCACCGCCCAGCCATGATCGTTCCTAGTTGTTTCCGTTTTTCGGCCAAAAAATGAGAATTCCGCGCGATTCCCATATTTTAGTGTCCTATAGCCCACGCCTTCCAAGTGAACCCGGGAACTCCGGACCCCTATCGCCCAAAATTTTTCTGGACTATCAAATACGACCTAAGGAACCATAGTCACCGCCCAGCCATGATCATTCCTCATTTGTTGCGTTTTTCGGCTAAAAAACTAGAATTCCGCCCGATTACAATTTTTTTGTTTGCTATTGCCCACCCTTCCAAGTGGTTCCGGGACCCCCGGACCCCGATCGCCTAAAAATTTTCCGGGCCGTCAAATACGACCAAAGGAACTATAGTAACCGCCCCACCATCATCGTTTCTCATTTTTTGCATTTTTCGGCCAAAAAACTAGAATTCCGCGCGATTTCCATATTTTCGTGTGCTTTAGCCCACGCCTTCCAAGGGGTCCCGGGAACCCCGAACCCCGATCGCCTAAAATATTTTCGAGCCATCAAATTCGACCTAAGGAACCATAGTAACCACCCCGCCATGATCGTTCCTCATTTTTTGCATTTTTCGGCCAGAAAACTAGAATTACGCCCGATTCCCATATTTTTGTGTGCTATACCCACGCCTTCCAAGTGGTCCGAGGAGCCGCGGATCCCGATCGCTTAAAAATTTTTTGGACTATCAAATACGACCTAAGGTACCATAGTCACCGCCCACCATGATCGTTCCAAATGCTTTGCATTTTTCGGCCAAAAAACTAGAACTCCGCGCGATTTGCATATTTTAGTGTGCTATAGCTTACGCCTTCCGAGTGGTCCCGGGAGCGGTGGACCCCGATGGCCTAAAATTTTCCGGGCCATCAAATACGACCTAAGGAACCATAGTCACCGCCCCGCCTTGATCGTTCCTCATTTATTGCGTTTTTTGTCCAGAAAACTAGAATTCAGCTCGATTACCATATTTTTGTGTGCTATTGCCCACGCCTTCCGAGTGTGCCGGGCCGCCGGACTCGGATCGCCTAAAAACTTTTCGGGCCATCAATTAGGACCTAAGGAACCATAGTCACCGCCTCGCCATGATCGTTCCTCATTTTTTGCATTTTTTTGCCAAAAACCTAGAATTTCGCCTGATTCCCATATTTTTGTGTGCTATCGCCCACGCCTTCCGAGTGGGTCGGGCCCCCCGGAGCCGGATCGCTAAAAAAATTTCGGACAATCAAATGCGACCTAAGGAACCATAGTTACCGCCCCACCATGATCGTTCCTAGTCTTTTGCTTTTTTCGACCAAAAAATTAGAATTCCACGCGATTTGCATATTTTACTGTGCTATAGCTTACGCCTTCCGAGTAGTCCCGGGAGCCGTGGACCCCGATCGCCTAAAATTTTCCGGGCCATCAAATACGACCTAAGGAACCATACTCACCGCCCCGCCATGATCGTTCCTCATTTATTGCATTTTTCGGCCAAAAAACTAGAATTCCGCTCGATTACCATATTTTTGTGTGCTATTGCCGACGCCTTCCGAGTGGGCCGGGCCGCCGGACTCGGATCGTCTAAAAAATTTTATGGCCATCAATTAGGACCTAAGGAACCATAGTCACCGCCTCGCCATGATCGTTCCTCATTTTTTGCATTTTTTGGCCAAAAAACTAGAATTCCGCCCGATTCCCATATTTTTGTGTGCTATCGCCCACGCCTTCCGAGTGGGTCGGCCCCCCCGGAGCCGGATCGCTAAAAAAAATTCGGACTATCAAATACGACCTAAGGAACCATAGTTACCGCCCCGCCATGATCGTTCCTAGTCTTTTGCATTTTTTAGCCAAAAAATTAGAATTCCGCGCGATTTTCATATTTTCGTGTGCTTTAGCCCACGCCTTCCAAGGGGTCCCGGGAACCCCGAACCCCGATCGCCTAAAAATTTTCCGGGCCATCAAATACGACCTAAGGAACCATAGTAACCACCCCGCCATGATCGTTCCTCATTTTTTGCGTTTTTCGGCCAAACAACTAGAATTCCGCGCGATTCCCATATTTTTGTGTGTTATAGCCCACGCCTTCCGAGTGGTCACGGGACCTCCTGACCCCTATCGCCTAAAATTTTTCCGGACTATCAAATACGACCTAAGGAACCATAGTATCCGCCCCGCCATGATCGTTCCTCATTTTTTGCATTTTTCGGCCAAACAACTAGAATTCTGCACGATTCCCATATTTTCGTGTGTTATAGCCCACGCCTTCCGAGTGGTTCCGAGACCTCCGGACCCCTATCGCCTAATATTTTTCCGGACTATCAAATAAGACCAAAGGAACCATAGTCACCGCCCTGCCATGATCTTTCCATATTTTTTGCATGTTACTGAAAAAGACCTAGAATTTCGCCCAATTCCCATATTTTCGTGTGCTATACCCACGCATTCCGAGTGGTCCCAAGAGCCGCGGACCCCGATCGCCTAAAGTTTTTCCGTGCAATCAAATACGACCTAAGGAACCATAGTATCCGCCCCGCCATGATCGTTCCTTATTTTTTGCGTTTTTCGGCCAAATAACTTAATTCCGCGCGATTCCCATATTTTTGTGTGTTATAGCCCACGCCTTCCGAGTGGTCCCGGGACCTCCTAACCCCTATAGCCTAAAATTTTCCGGACTATCAAATACGACCTAAGGAACCATAGTAACCACCCCGCCATGATCGTTCCTCATTTTTTGCGTTTTTCGGCCAAACAACTAGAATTCCGCGCGATTCCCATATTTTTGTGTGTTATAGCCCACGCCTTCCGAGTGGTCCCGGGACCTCCTGACCCCTATCGCCTAAAATTTTTCCGGACGATCAAATACGACCTAAGGAACCATAGTATCCGCCCCGCCATGATCGTTCCTCATTTTTTGCATTTTTCGGCCAAACAACTAGAATACCGCACGATTCCCATATTCTTGTGTGTTATAGCCCACGCCCTACGAGTGGTCCCGAGACCTCCGGACCCCTATCGCCTAATATTTTTCCGGACTATCAAATAAGACCAAAGGAACCATAGTCACCGCCCTGCCAAGATCTTTCCACATTTTTTGCATGTTACTGAAAAAGACCTAGAATTTCGCCCGATTCCCATATTTTCGTGTGCTATACCCACGCATTCCGAGTGGTCCCAAGAGCCGCGGACCCCGATCGCCTAAAATTTTTCCGTGCAATCAAATACGACCTAAGGAACCATAGTATCCGCCCCGCCATGATCGTTCCTTATTTTTTGCATTTTTCGGCCAAATAACTTAATTCCGCCCGATTCCCATATTTTTGTGTGCTATCGCCCACGCCTTCCGAGTGGGTCAGGCCCCCGGAGCCGGATCGCCTAAAAATTTTCCGGACTATCAAATACGACCTAAGGAACCATAGTTACCGCCCCGCCATGATCGTTCCTAGTCTATTACGTTTTTCAGCCAAAAAACTAGAATTCCGCGCGATTTCCATATTTTCGTGTGCTTTAGCCCACGACTTCCAAGGGGTCCCAGGAACCCCGAACCCCGATCGCCTAAAAAATTTTTGGGCCATCAAATACGACCTAATGAACCATAGTAACCACCCCGCCATGATCGTTCCTCATTTTTTGCATTTTTCAGCCAAACAACTAGAATACCGCACGATTCTCATATTTTTGTGTGTTATAGCCCACGCCTTCCGAGTGGTCCCGGGACCTCCTGACCCCTATCGCCTAAAATTTTTACGGACTATCAAATACGACCTAAGGAACCATAGTATCCGCCCCGCCATGATCGTTCCTCATTTTTTGCATTTTTCGGCCAAACAACTAGAATTCCGCACGATTCCCATATTTTTGTGTGTTATAGCCCACGCCTTCCGAGTGGTCCCGAGACCTCCGGACCCCTATCACCTAATATTTTTCCGGACTATCAAATAAGACAAAAGGAACCATAGTCACCGCCCTGCCAAGATCTTTCCACATTTTTGCATGTTACTAAAAAAGACCTAGAATTTCGCCCGATTCCCATATTTTCGTGTGCTATACCCACGCATTCCGAGTGGTCCCAAGAGCCGCGGACCCCGATCGCCTAAAATTTTTTCGTGCAATCAAATACGACCTTAGGAACCATAGTATCCGCCCCGCCATGATCGTTCCTTATTTTTTGCGTTTTTCGGCCAAATAACTTAATTCCGCGCGATTCCCATATTTTTGTGTGTTATAGCCCACGCCTTCCGAGTGGTCCCGGGACCTCCTAACCCCTATAGCCTAAAATTTTTCCGGACTATCAAATACGCCCTAAGGAACCATAGTAACCACCCCGCCATGATCGTTCCTCATTTTTTGCGTTTTTCGGCCAAAAGACTAGAATTCCGGCCGATTCCCATATTTTTGTGTGTTATAGCCCATGCCTTCCGAGTGGTCCCGGGACCTCCTAACCCCTATAGCCTAAAATTTTCCCGGACTATCAAATACGACCTAAGGAACCATAGTATCCGCCCCGCCATGATCGTTCCTCATTTTTTGCATTTTTCGGCCAAACAACTAGAATTCCGCACGATTCCCATATTTTTGTGTGTTATAGCCCACGCCTTCCGAGTGGTCCCGAGACCTCCGGACCCCTATCGCGTAATATTTTTCCGGACAATCAAATGAGACCAAAGGAACCATAGTTACCGCCCTGCCAAGATCTTTCCACATTTTTTGCATGTTACTGAAAAAGACCTAGAATTTCGCCCGATTCCCATATTTTCGTGTGCTATACCCACGCATTCCGAGTGGTCCCAAGAGCCGCGGACCCCGATCGCCTAAAATTTTTCCGTGCAATCAAATACGACCTAAGGAACCATAGTATCCGCCCCGCCATGATCGTTCCTTATTTTTTGCGTTTTTCGGCCAAATAACTTAATTCCGCCCGATTCCCATATTTTTGTGTGCTCTCGCCCACGCCTTCCGAGTGGGTTAGGCCCCCCGGAGCCGGATCGCCTAAAAATTTTCCGGACTATCAAATACGACCTAAGGAACCATAGTTACCGCCCCGCCATGATCGTTCCTAGTCTTTTACGTTTTTCAGCCAAAAAACTAGAATTCCGCGCGATTTCCATATTTTCGTGTGCTTTAGCCCACGACATCCAAGGGGTCCCAGGAACCCCGAACCCCGATCGCCTAAAAAATTTTCGGGCCATCAAATACGACCTAATGAACCATAGTAACCACCCCGCCATGATCGTTCCTCATTTTTTGCATTTTTCAGCCAAACAACTAGAATACCGCGCGATTCTCATATTTTTGTGTGTTATAGCCCACGCCTTCCGAGTGGTCCCGGGACCTCCTGACCCCTATCGCCTAAAATTTTTACGGACTATCAAATACGACCTAAAGGAACCATAGTATCCGCCCCGCCATGATCGTTCCTCATTTTTTGCATTTTTCGGCCAAACAACTAGAATTCCGCACGATTCCCATATTTTTGTGTGTTATAGCCCACGCCTTCCGAGTGGTCCCGAGACCTCCGGACCCCTATCACCTAATATTTTTCCGGACTATCAAATAAGACAAAAGGAACCATAGTCACCGCCCTGCCAAGATCTTTCCACATTTTTGCATGTTACTAAAAAAGACCTAGAATTTCGCCCGATTCCCATATTTTCGTGTGCTATACCCACGCATTCCGAGTGGTCCCAAGAGCCGCGGACCCCGATCGCCTAAAATTTTTTCGTGCAATCAAATACGACCTTAGGAACCATAGTATCCGCCCCGCCATGATCGTTCCTTATTTTTTGCGTTTTTCGGCCAAATAACTTAATTCCGCGCGATTCCCATATTTTTGTGTGTTATAGCCCACGCCTTCCGAGTGGTCCCGGGACCTCCTAACCCCTATAGCCTAAAATTTTTCCGGACAATCAAATACGCCCTAAGGAACCATAGTAACCACCCCGCCATGATCGTTCCTCAATTTTTGCGTTTTTCGGCCAAAAGACTAGAATTCCGGCCGATTCCCATATTTTTGTGTGTTATAGCCCATGCCTTCCGAGTGGTCCCGGGACCTCCTGACCCCTATAGCCTAAAATTTTCCCGGACTATCAAATACGACCTAAGGAACCATAGTATCCGCCCCGCCATGATCGTTCCTCATTTTTTGCATTTTTCGGCCAAACAACTAGAATTCCGCACGATTCCCATATTTTTGTGTGTTATAGCCCACGCCTTCCGAGTGGTCCCGAGACCTCCGGACCCCTATCGCCTAATATTTTTCCGGACAATCAAATGAGACCAAAGGAACCATAGTTACCGCCCTGCCAAGATCTTTCCACATTTTTTGCATGTTACTGAAAAAGACCTAGAATTTCGCCCGATTCCCATATTTTCGTGTGCTATACCCTCGCATTCCGAGTGGTCCCAAGAGCCGCGGACCCCTATCGCCTAAAATTTTTCCGTGCAATCAAATACGATCTAAGGAACCATAGTATCCGCCCCGCCATGATCATTCCTTATTTTTTGCGTTTTTCGGCCAAATAACTTAATTCCGCGCGATTCCCATATTTTTGTGTGTTATAGCCCACGCCTTCCGAGTGGTCCCGGGACCTCCTAACCCCTATAGCCTAAAATTTTTTCGGACTATCAAATACGACATAAGGAACCATAGTATCCGCCCCGCCATGATCGTTCCTCATTTTTTCGTTTTTCGGCCAAACAACTAGAATTCCGCGCGATTCCCATATTTTTGTGTGTTATATCCCACGCCTTCCGAGTAGTCCCGGGATCTTCGTACCCCTATCGCCTAATATTTTTCCGGACTATCAAATACGACCTAAGGAACCATAGTCACCGCCAAGCCATGATCATTCCTCATTTGTTGCGTTTTTCGGCCAAAAAACTAGAATTCCGCCCGATTATATTATTTTTGTGTTCTATTGCCCACCCTTCCAAGTGATTCTGGGAACCCCGGACCCCGATCGCCTAAAATTTTTCCGGGCCGTCAAATACGACCTAAGGAACTATAGTAACCGCCCCGCCATCATCGTTTCTCAATTTTTGTATTTTTCGGTCAAAAAACTAGAATTACGCCCGATTCCCATATTTTCGTGTGCTATACCCACGCCTTCCAATTGGTCCGGGGAGCCGCGGACCCTGATCGCCTAAAATTTTTTCGGACTATCAAATACGACCTAAGGTACCATAGTCACCGCCCCACCATGATCGTTCCAAATGCTTTGCATTTTTCGGCCAAAAAACTAGAACTCCGCGTGATTTGCATATTTTAGTGTGATATAGCTTACGCCTTCCGAGTGGTCCCGGGCGCCGTGGACCCCGATCGCCTAAAATTTTCCAGGCCATCAAATACGACCTAAGGAACCATAGTCACCGCCCGCCATGATCGTTCCTCATTTATTGTGTTTTTCGGCCAAAAAACTAGAATTCCGCTCGATTATCATATTTTTGTGTATTATTGCCCACGCCTTCCGAGTGGGCCGGGCTGCCGGACTCGGATCGCCTAAAAAATTTCCGGGCCATCAATTAGGACCTAAGGAACCATAGTCACCGCCTCGCCATGATCTTTCCTCATTGTTTTGCATTTGTTGGCCAAAAAACTAGAATTCCGCCCGATTCCCATATGTTTGTGTGCTATCGCCCACGCCTTCCGAGTGGGTCAGGCCCCCCGGAGCCGGATCGCCTAAAAATTTTCCGGACTATCAAATACTACCTAAGGAACCATAGTCACCTCCCCGCCATGATCGTTCCTAGTATTTTGCGTTTTTCATCCAAAAAACTAGAATTCCGCGCGATTTCCATATTTTCGTGTGCTTTAGCCCACGCCTTCCAAGGGGTCCCGGGAACCCCGAACCCTGATCGCCTTATAATTTTCCGGGCCATCGAATACGACCTAAGGAACCATAGTAACCACCCCGCCATGATCGTTCCTCATTTTTTGCGTTTTTCGGCCAAACAACTAGAATACCGCGCGATTTCCATATTTTCGTGTGCTTTAGCCCACGCCTTCCAAGGGGTCCCGGGAACCCCGAACCCTGATCGCCTTAAAGTTTTTCGGGCCATCGAATACGACCTAAGGAACCATAGTCACCGCCCATCCATGATCATTCCTCATTTGTTGCGTTTTTCGGCCAAAAAACTAGAATTCTGCCCGATTACAATATTTTTGTGTTCTATTGCCCACCCTTCCAAGTGGTTCTGGGAACCCCGGACCCCGATCGCCTAAAATTTTTCCGGGCCGTCAAATACGACCTAAGGAACTATAGTAACCGCCCCGCCATCATCGTTTCTCATTTTTTGCATTTTTCGGGAAAAAACTAGAATTACGCCCGATTCCCATATTTTCGTGTGCTATACCCACGCCTTCCAATTGGTCCGGGGAGCCGCGGACCCTGATCGCCTAAAATTTTTCCGGACTATCAAATACGACCTAAGGTACCATAGTCACCGCCAAGCCATGATCATTCCTCATTTGTTGCGTTTTTCGGCCAAAAAACTAGAATTCCGCCCGATTATATTATTTTTGTGTTCTATTGCCCACCCTTCCAAGTGATTCTGGGAACCCCGGACCCCGATCGCCTAAAATTTTTCCGGGCCGTCAAATACGACCTAAGGAACTATAGTAACCGCCCCGCCATCATCGTTTCTCAATTTTTGTATTTTTCGGTCAAAAAACTAGAATTACGCCCGATTCCCATATTTTCGTGTGCTATACCCACGCCTTCCAATTGGTCCGGGGAGCCGCGGACCCTGATCGCCTAAAATTTTTTCGGACTATCAAATACGACCTAAGGTACCATAGTCACCGCCCCACCATGATCGTTCCAAATGCTTTGCATTTTTCGGCCAAAAAACTAGAACTCCGCGTGATTTGCATATTTTAGTGTGATATAGCTTACGCCTTCCGAGTGGTCCCGGGCGCCGTGGACCCCGATCGCCTAAAATTTTCCAGGCCATCAAATACGACCTAAGGAACCATAGTCACCGCCCGCCATGATCGTTCCTCATTTATTGTGTTTTTCGGCCAAAAAACTAGAATTCCGCTCGATTATCATATTTTTGTGTATTATTGCCCACGCCTTCCGAGTGGGCCGGGCTGCCGGACTCGGATCGCCTAAAAAATTTCCGGGCCATCAATTAGGACCTAAGGAACCATAGTCACCGCCTCGCCATGATCTTTCCTCATTGTTTTGCATTTGTTGGCCAAAAAACTAGAATTCCGCCTGATTCCCATATGTTTGTGTGCTATCGCCCACGCCTTCCGAGTGGGTCAGGCCCCCCGGAGCCGGATCGCCTAAAAATTTTCCGGACTATCAAATACTACCTAAGGAACCATAGTCACCTCCCCGCCATGATCGTTCCTAGTATTTTGCGTTTTTCATCCAAAAAACTAGAATTCCGCGCGATTTCCATATTTTCGTGTGCTTTAGCCCACGCCTTCCAAGGGGTCCCGGGAACCCCGAACCCTGATCGCCTTAAAATTTTCCGGGCCATCGAATACGACCTAAGGAACCATAGTAACCACCCCGCCATGATCGTTCCTCATTTTTTGCGTTTTTCGGCCAAACAACTAGAATACCGCGCGATTTCCATATTTTCGTGTGCTTTAGCCCACGCCTTCCAAGGGGTCCCGGGAACCCCGAACCCTGATCGCCTTAAAGTTTTTCGGGCCATCGAATACGACCTAAGGAACCATAGTCACCGCCCAGCCATGATCATTCCTCATTTGTTGCGTTTTTCGGCCAAAAAACTAGAATTCTGCCCGATTACAATATTTTTGTGTTCTATTGCCCACCCTTCCAAGTGGTTCTGGGAACCCCGGACCCCGATCGCCTAAAATTTTTCCGGGCCGTCAAATACGACCTAAGGAACTATAGTAACCGCCCCGCCATCATCGTTTCTCATTTTTTGCATTTTTCGGGAAAAAAACTAGAATTACGCCCGATTCCCATATTTTCGTGTGCTATACCCACGCCTTCCAATTGGTCCGGGGAGCCGCGGACCCTGATCGCCTAAAATTTTTCCGGACTATCAAATACGACCTAAGGTACCATAGTCACCGCCCCACCATGATCGTTCCAAATGGTTTGCATTTTTCGGCCAAAAAACCAGAACTCCGTGCGATTTGCATATTTTAGTGTGTTATACGCTTACGCCTTCCGAGTGGTCCCGGGAGCCGTGGACCCCGATCGCCTAAAATTTTCCGGGCCATAAAATACGACCTAAGGAACCATAGTCACTGCCCCGCCATGATCGTTCCTCATTTATTGCGTTTTTCGGCCAAAAAACTAGAATTCCGCTCGATTACCATATTTTTGTGTGCAATACGCCTTCCGAGTGGGCCGGGCTGCCGGACTCTGATCGCCTAAAAAATTTCTGGGCCATCAATTAGGACCTAAGGAACCATAGTCACCGCCTCGCCATGATCTTTCCTCATTTTTAGTATTTTTTGGCCAAAAAACTAGATTTCTGCCCGATTCCCATATTTTTATGTGCTATCGCACACGCCTTCCGAGTGGGTCAGGCCCCCGGAGCCGGATCGCCTAAAAATTTTTCGGACTATCAAATACGACCTAAGGAACCATAGTCACCGCCCCGCCATGATCGTTCCTAGTATTTTGCGTTTTTCATCCAAAAAACTAGAATTCCGCGCGATTTCCATATTTTCGTGTGCTTTAGCCCACGCCTTCCAAGGGGTCCCGGGAACCCCGAACCCTGATCGCCTTAAAATTTTCCGGGCCATCGAATACGACCTAAGGAACCATAGTAACCACCCCGCCATGATCGTTCCTCATTTTTTGCATTTTTCAGCCAAACAACTAGAATTCCGCGCGATTCCCATATTTTTGTGTGTTATAGCCCACGCCTTCCGAGTGGTCCCGGGACCTCCTGACCCCTATCGCCTAAAATTTTTCCGGACTATCAAATACGACCTAAGGAACCATAGTATCCGCCCCGCCATGATCGTTCTTCATTTTTTGCGTTTTTCGGCCAAACAACTAGAATTCCGCGCGATTCCCATATTTTTGTGTGTTATAGCCCACGCCTTCCGAGTGGTCCTGGGACCTCCGGACCCCTATCGCCTAATATTTTTCCGGACTATCAAATAAGACCAAAGGAACCATAGTCACCGCCCTGTCAAGATCTTTCCACATTTTTTGCATGTTACTGAAAAAGACCTAGAATTTCGCCCGATTCCCATATTTTCGTGTGCTATACCCACGCATTCCGAGTGGTCCCAAAAGCCGCGGACCCCGATCGCCTAAAATTTTTTCGGGCAATCAAATACGACCTAAAGAACCATAGTATCCGCCCCGCCATGATCGTTCCTTATTTTTTGCTTTTTTCGGCCAAACAACTAGAATTTCGCGCGATTCCCATATTTTTGTGTGTTATAGCCCACACCTTCCGAGTGGTCCCGGGACCTCCTAACCCCTATAGCCTAAAATTTTTCCGGACTATCAAATACGACCTAAGGAACCATAGTAACCACCCCGCCATGATCGTTCCTCATTTTTTGCGTTTTTCGGCCAAACAAATAGAATTCCGCGCGATCCCATATTTTTGTGTGTTATAGCCCACGCCTTCCGAGTGGTCCCGGGTCTCCGGACCCCTATCGCCTAAAATTTTTTCGGACTATCAAATAAGACCTAAGGAACCATAGTCACCGCCCAGCCATGATCGTTCCTAGTTTTTTCTGTTTTTTGGCCAAAAAACTAGAATTCCGAGCGATTCCCATATTTTCGTGTCCTATAGCCCACGCCTTCCAAGTGAACCCGGGAACTCCGGACCCCTCCCGCCTAAAAGTTCTCCGGACTATCAAATACGACCTAAGGAACCATAGTCACTGCCCAGCCTTGATCATTCCTCATTTGTTGCGTTTTTCGGCCAAAAAACTAGAATTCCGCCCGATTACAATATTTTTGTGTGCTATTGCCCACCCTTCCAAGTGGTTCCGGGACCCCCGGACCCCGATCGCCTAAAATTTTTTCGGGCCGTCAAATACGACCTAAGGAACCATAGTAACCGCCCCGCCATCATCGTTTCTCATTTTTTGCATTTTTCGGCCAAAAGACTAGAATTACGCCTGATTCCCATATTTTCGTGTGCTATACCCACGCCTTCCAAGTGGTCCAGGGAACCGCGGACCCCGATCGCCTAAAAATTTTTCGGACTATCAAATACGACCTAAGGTACCATAGTCACCACCCCACCATGATCGTTCCAAATGCTTTTCATTTTTCGGACAAAAAACAAGAACTCCGCGCGATTTGCATATTTTAGTGTGCTATAGCTTACGCCTTCCGAGTGGTCCCGGGAGCCGTGGACTCCGATAGCCTAAATTTTACCTGGCCATCAAATATGACCTAAGGAACCATGGTCACCGCCCCGCCATGATTGTTCCTCATTTATTGCATTTTTCGGCCAAAAAACTAGAATTTCGCTCAATTACCATATTTTTGTGTGCTATTGCCCACTCCTTCCGAGTGGGCCGGGCCGCCGATCTCGGATAGCCTAAAAAATTTTTTGGCCATCAATTAAGACCTAAGGAACCATAGTCACTGCCTCGCCATGATCGTTCCTCATTTTTTGCATTTTTTGGCCAAAAATCTAGAATTCCGTCCGATTCCCATATTTTTATGTCCTATCGCCCACGCCTTCCGAGTGGGTCGGGCCCCCTGGAGCCGGATCGCCTAAAAATTTTCCAAACTATCAAATACTACCAAAGGAACCATATTCACCGCCCCGTCATGATCGTTCCAAGTCTTTTGCGTTTTTCAGCCAAAAAACTAGAATTTCGCGCAATTTCCATATTTTCGTGTGCTTTAGCCCACGCCTTCCAAGGGGTCCCGGGAACCCCGAACCCCGATCGCCTAAAACTTTTCCGAGCCATCAAATATGACTTAAGAAACCATAGTAATCACCCCGCCATGATCATTCCTCATGTTTTGTGTGTTATAGCCCACGCCTTCCGAGTGGTCCCGGGACCTCCTGACCCCTATCGCCTAAAATTTTTCTGGACTATCAAATATGACCTAAGGAACCATAGTCACCGCCCCGCCATGATCGTTCCTCATTTATTGCGTTTTTTGGCCAAAAAACTAGAATTCCGCTCGATTACCATATTTTTGTGTTCTATTGCCCACGCCTTCCGAGTGGGCCGGGCCGCCGGTCTCGGATCGCCTAAAATTTTTTCGGGACATCAATAAAGACCTAAGAAACCATAGTCACCGCCTCGCCATGATCGTTCCACATATTTTGCATTTTTTGGCCAAAAAACTAGAATTCCGCCCGATTCCCATATTTTTGTGTGCTATCGCCCACGCCTTCCGAGTGGGTCGGGCCCCCCGGAGCCGTATCGCTTAATAATTTTCTGGACTATCAAATACGACCTAAGGAACCATAGTCACCGCCCCGTCTTGATCGTTCCTAGTCTTTTGCATTTTTCAGCGAAAAAACTAGAATTTCGCGCGATTTCCATATTTTCGTGTGCCACGCCTTCCAAGCGGTCCCGGGAACCCCGAACCCCGATCGCCTAAAAATTTTCCGGGCCATCAAATACGACCTAAGGAACCATAGTAACCACCCCGCCATGATCGTTCCTTAGTTTTTGCATTTTTCGGCCAAACAACTAGAATTCCGCGCGATTCCCATTTTTTGTGTGTTATAGCCCACGCCTTCCGAGTGGTCCCGGGACCTCCTGACCCCTATCGCCTAAAATTTTTTCGGACTATCAAATACGACCTAAGGAACCATAGTATCCGCCCCGCCATGATCGTTCCTCATTTTTTGTGTTTTTTGGCCAAACAACTAGAATTCCGCGCGGTCCCATATTTTTGTGTGTTATAGCCCACGCCTTCCGAGTGGTCCCGGGTCTCCAGACCCCTATCGCCTAAAATTTTTTCGGACTATCAAATAAGACCTAAGGAACCATAGTCACCGCCCAGTCATGATCGTTCCTAGTTTTTTCTGTTTTTCGGCCAAAAACTAGAATTCCGCGCGATTCCCATATTTTCGTGTCCTATAGCCCATGCCTTCCAAGTGAACCCGGGAACTCCGGACCCCTATCGCGTAAAATTTTTCCGGACTATCAAATACGACCTAAGGAACCATAGTCACCGCCCAGCCATGATCATTCCTCATTTGTTGCGTTTTTCGGCCAAAAAACTAGAATTCCGCCCGCTTACAATATTTTTGTGTGCTAGCCCACCCTTCCAAGTGGTTCCGGGATCCCCGGACCCCGATCGCCTAAAATTTTTCCGGGCCGTCAAATACGACCTAAGGAACCATAGTAACCGCCCCGCCATCATCGTTTCTCATTTTTTGCATTTTTCGGCCAAAAAACTAGAATTACGCCCGATTCCCATATTTTCGTGTGCTATAGCCACGCCTTCCAAGTGGTCCGGGGAGCCGCGGACCACGATTGCCTAAACTTTTTCCGTACTATCAAATACAACCTAAGGTACCATAGACACCGCCACACCATGATCGTTTCAAATGCTTTGCATTTTTCTGCCAAAAAACTAGAACTCCGTGCGATTTGCATATTTTAGTGTGCTATAGCTTACGCCTTCCGAGTGGTCCCGGGAGTCGTGGACCCCGATCGCCTAAAATTTTCCGGGCCGTCAAATATGACCTAAGGAACCATAGTCACCGCCCCGCCATGATCGTTCCTCATTTATTGCGTTTTTCGGCCAAAAAATTAGAATTTCGCTCGATTACCATATTTTTGTGTGCTATTGCCCACGCCTTCCGAGTGGGCCGGGCCGCCGGTCTCGGATCACCTAAGGAACCATATTCACTGCCTCGCCATGATCGTTCCTCATTTTTTGCATTTTTTGGCCAAAAAACTAGAATTCCGCCCGATTCCCATATTTTTGTGTGCTATCGCCCACGCCTTCCGAGTGGGTCAGGCCCCCGGAGCCGGATCGCCTAAAAATTTTCCGGACTATCAAATACGACCTAAGGAACCATAGTCACCGCCCCGTCATGATCGTTCCTAGTCTTTTGCGTTTTTCAGCCAAAAAACTAGAATTTCGCGCGATTTCCATATTTTCGTGTGTTTAAGCCCACGCCTTCCAAGGGGTCCCGGGAACCCCGAACCCCGATCGCCTAAAAATTTTCCGGGCCATCAAATACGACCTAAGGAACCATAGTAACCACCCCGCCATGATCGTTCCTTAGTTTTTGCGTTTTTCGGCCAAACAACTAGAATTCCGCGCGATTCCCATTTTTTGTGTGTTATAGCCCACGCCTTCCGAGTGGTCCCGGGACCTCCTGACCCCTATCGCCTAAAAATTTTCCGGACTATCAAATACGACCTAAGGAACCATAGTATCCGCCCCGCCATGATCGTTCCTCATTTTTTGTGTTTTTCGGCCAAACAACTAGAATTCCGCGCGGTCCCATATTTTAGTGTGTTATAGCCCACGCCTTCCGAGTGGTCCCTGGTCTCCAGACCCCTATCGCCTAAAATTTTTTCGGACTATCAAATAAGACCTAAGGAACTATAGTCACCGCCCAGTCATGATCGTTCCTAGTTTTTTCTATTTTTCGGCCAAAAAACTAGAATTCCGCGCGATTCCCATATTTTCGTGTCCTATAGACCATGCCTTCCAAGTGAACCCGGGAACTCCGGACCCCTATCGCCTAAAATTTTTCCGGACAATCAAATACGACCTAAGGAACCATAGTCACCGCCCAGCCATGATCATTCCTCATTTGTTGCGTTTTTCGGCCAAAAAACTAGAATTCCGCCC
The DNA here is from genome assembly GCF_000715075.1 of Nicotiana tabacum. Classification (NCBI taxonomy): domain Eukaryota; kingdom Viridiplantae; phylum Streptophyta; class Magnoliopsida; order Solanales; family Solanaceae; genus Nicotiana; species Nicotiana tabacum. The sequence continues at coordinate 142,640 of NW_027438252.1, read as the reverse complement.
GATTACAATATATTTGTGTGCTATTGCCCACCCTTCCAAGTGGTTCCGGGACCCCCGGACCCCGATCGCCTAAAATTTTTCCGGGTCGTCAAATACGACCTAAGGAACCATAGTAACAGCCCCGCCATTATCGTTCCTTATTTTTTGCATTTTTCGGCCAAACAACTAGAATTCCGCGCGATTCCCATTTTTTGTGTGTTATAGCCCACGCCTTCCGAGTGGTCCCGGGACCTCCTGACCCCTATCGCCTAAAATTTTTCCGGACTATCAAATACGACCTAAGGAACCATAGTATCCGCCCCGCCATGATCGTTCCTCATTTTTTGTGTTTTTCGGCCAAACAACTAGAATTCCGCGCGGTCCCACATTTTTGTGTGTTATAGCCCACGCCTTCCGAGTGGTCCCGGGTCTCCGGACCCCGATCGCCTAAAATTTTTTCGAACTATCAAATAAGACCTAAGGAACCATAGTCACCGCCCAGCCAAGATCGTTCCTAGTTTTTTCTGTTTTTCGGCCAAAAAACTAGAATTCCGGACTATCAAATAAGACCTCAGGTACCATAGTCAACGCCCCGTCACGATCGTTCCTAGTCTTGCGGTTTTCCGCCAAAAAACTAGAATTTCGCGCGATTTCCATATTTTCGTGTGCTTAAGCCCACGCCTTCCAAGGGGTCCCGGGAACCCCGAAACCCGATCGCCTAAAAATATTCCGGGCCATCAAATACGACCTAAGGAACCATAGTAACCACCCCGCCATGATCGTTCCTTAGTTTTTGCGTTTTTCGGCCAAACAACAAGAATTCCATGCGATTCCCATTTTTTGTGTGTTATAGCCCACGTCTTCCGAGTGGTCCCGGGACCTCCTGACCTCTATCGCCTAAAATTTTTCCGGACTATCAAATACGACCTAAGGAACCATAGTATCCGCCCCGCCATGATCGTTCCTCATTTATTGCGTTTTTCGGCCAAACAACTAGAATTTCGCGCGATTCCCATATTTTTGTGTGTTATAGCCCACGCCTTCCGAGTGATCCCGGGACCTCTGGACCCCTATCGCCTAATATTTTTACGGACTATCAAATAAGGCCTAAGGAACCATAGTCACCACCCCGCCATGATCGTTCCTCATTTTTTGCGTTTTTCGGCCAAACAACTAGAATTCTGCGCGATTCCCATATTTTTATGTGTTATAGCCCACACCTTCCGAGTGTTCCCGGGACCTCCGGACCCCTATCGCCTAATATTTTTCCAGACTATCAAATAAGACCAAAGGAACCATAGTCACCGCCCTGTCAAGATCTTTCCACATTTTTTGCATGTTACTGAAAAAGACCTAGAATTACGCCCGATTCCCATATTTTCGTGTGCTATACCCACGCCTTCCGAGTGGTCCCAAGAGCCGCGGACCCCGATCGCCTAAAAAATTTTTCGGGCCGTCAAATACGACCTAAGGAACCATAGTAACCGCCCCGCCATCATCGTTTCTCATTTTTTGCATTTTTCGGCCAAAAGACTAGAATTACGCCCGATTCCCATATTTTCGTGTGCTATACCCACGCCTTCCAAGTGGTCCGGGGAACCGCGGACCCCGATGGCCTAAAAATTTTCCGGACTATCAAATACGACCTAAGGAACCATAGTAACCGCCCCGCCATCATCGTTTCTCATTTTTTGCATTTTTCGGCCAAAAAACTAGAATTACGCCCGATTCCCATATTTTCGTGTGCTTTAGCCCAGGCCTTCCAAGGGGTCCCGGGAACCCCGAACCCCGATCGCCTAAAAATTTTCTGGGCCATCAAATACGACCTAAGGAACCATAGTAACCACCCCGCCATGATCGTTCCTCATTTTTTGCATTTTTCGGCCAAACAACTAGAATTCTGCGCGATTCCCATATTTTTGTGTGTTATAGCCCACGCCTTCCGAGTGGTCCCGGGACCTCCTGACCCCTATCGCCTAATATTTTTCCGGACTATCAAATATGACCTAAGGAACCATAGTATCCACCCCGCCATGATCGTTCCTCATTTTTTGCATTTTTCGGCCAAACAACTAGAATTCCGCGCGATTCCCATATTTTTGTGTGTTATAGCCTACGCCTTCCGAGTGGTCCTGGGACCTCCGGACCCCTATCGCCTAATATTTTTCTGGACTATCAAATAAGACCAAAGGAACCATAGTCACCGCCCTGTCATGATCTTTCCACATTTTTTGCATGTTACTGAAAAAGACCTAGAATTTCGCCCGATTCCCATATTTTCGTGTGCTATACCCACGCATTCCGAGTGGTCCCAAGAGCCGCGGACCCCGATCGCCAAAAAATTTTCCGGGCAATCAAATACGACCTAAGGAACCATAGTATCCGCCCCGCCATGATCGTTCCTTATTTTTTGCGTTTTTCGGCCAAACAACTAGAATTCCGCGCGATTCCCATATTTTAGTGTACTATATAGCCCACACCTTCCGAGTGGTCCCGGGACCTCCTGACCCCTATCGCCTAAAATTTTTCCGGACTATCAAATACGACCTAAGGAACCATAGTATCCGCCCCTCCATGATCGTTCCTCATTTTTTGTGTTTTTCGGCCAAACAACTAGAATTCCGCGCGGTCTCATATTTTTGTGTGTTTTAGCCCGCGCCTTCCGAGTGGTCCCGGGTCTCCAGACCCCTATCACCTAAAATTTTTTTGGACTATCAAATAAGACCTAAGGAACCATAGTCACCGCCCAGTCATGATCGTTCCTAGTTTTTTCTGTTTTTCGGCCAAAAAACTAGAATTCCGCGCGATTCCCATATTTTCGTGTCCTATAGCCCACGCCTTCCAAGTGAACCCGGGAACTCCGGACCCCTATCGCCTAAAATTTTTCCGGACTATCAAATACGACCTAAGGAACCATAGTCACCGCCCAGCCATGGTCATTCCTCATTTGTTGCGTTTTTCGGCCAAAAAACTAGAGTTCCGCGCGATCCCATATTTTTGTGTGTTATAGCCCACGCCTTCCGAGTGGTCCTGGGTCTCCGGACCCCTATCGCCTAAAATTTTTTCGGACTATCAAATAAGACCTAAGGAACCATAGTCACCGCCCAGCCATGATCGTTCCTAGTTTTTTCTGTTTTTCGGCCAAAAAACTAGAATTCCGCGCGATTCCCATATTTTCGTGTCCTATAGCCCACGCCTTCCAAGTGAACCCGGGAACTCCGGACCCCTATCGCCTAAAATTTTTCCGGACTATCAAATATGACCTAAGGAACCATAGTCACCTCCCAGCCATGATCATTCCTCATTTGTTGCGTTTTTTGGCCAAAAAACTAGAATTCCGCCCGATTACAATATTTTTGTGTGCTATTGCCCACCCTTCCAAGTGGTTCCGGGATCCCCGAACCCCGATCGCCTAAAAATTTTCCGGGCCGTCAAATACGACCTAAGGAACCATAGTAACCGCCCCGCCATCATCGTTTCTCATTTTTTGCATTTTTCGGCCAAAAAACTAGAATTACGCCCGATTCCCATATTTTCGTGTGCTATACCCACGCCTTCCAAGTGGTCCGGGGAGCCGCGGACCCCGATCGCCTAAAAATTTTCCGGACTATCAAATACGACCTAAGGTACCATAGTCACCGCCCCACCATGATCGTTCCAAATGCTTTGCATTTTTCGGCCAAAAAAATAGAACTCTGCGCGATTTGCATATTTTAGTGTGCTATAGCTTACACCTTCCGAGTGGTCCCGGGAGCCGTGGACCCCTATCACCTAAAATTTTTCCGAGCCATCAAATACGAACCTAAGGAACCATAGTCACCGCCCCGCCATGATCGTTCCTCATTTATTGCATTTTTCGGCCAAAAAACTAAAATTCCGCTCGATTACCATATTTTTGTGTGCTATTGCCCACGCCTTCCGAGTGGGCCGGGCCGCCGGTCTCGGATCACCTAAAAAATTTTTGGGACATCAATTAAGACCTAAGGAACTATAGTCACCGCCTCGCCATGATCGTTCCTCATTTTTTGCATTTTTTGGCCAAAAAACTAGAATTCCGCGCGATTCCCATATTTTTGTGTGTTATATAGCCCACACCTTCCGAGTGGTCCCGGGACCTCCGGACCCCTATCGCCTAAAATTTTTCCGAACTATAAAATACGACCTAAGGAACCATAGTATCCGCCCCGCCATGATCGTTCCTCATTTTTTGTGTTTTTCGGCCAAACAACTAGAATTCCGCACGATCCCATATTTTTGTGTGTTATAGCCCACGCCTTCCGAGTGGTCCCGGGTCTCCGGACCCCTATCGCCTAAAATTTTTTCGGACTATCAAATAAGACCTAAGGAACCATAGTCACCGCCCAGCCATGATCGTTCCTAGTTTTTTCTGTTTTTCGGCCAAAAAACTAGAATTCCGCGCGATTCCCATATTTTCGTGTCCTATAGCCCACGCCTTCCAAGTGAACCCGGGAACTCCGGACCCCTATCGCCTAAAATTTTTCCGGACTATCAAATATGACCTAAGGAACCATAGTCACCTCCCAGCCATGATCATTCCTCATTTGTTGCGTTTTTTGGCCAAAAAACTTGAATTCCGCCCGATTACAATATTTTTGTGTGCTATTGCCCACCCTTCCAAGTGGTTCCGGGATCCCCGAACCCCGATCGCCTAAAAATTTTCCGGGCCGTCAAATACGACCTAAGGAACCATAGTAACCGCCCCGCCATCATCGTTTCTCATTTTTTGCATTTTTCGGCCAAAAAACTAGAATTACGCCCGATTCCCATATTTTCGTGTGCTATACCCACGCCTTCCAAGTGGTCCGGGGAGCCGCGGACCCCGATCGCCTAAAAATTTTCCGGACTATCAAATACAACCTAAGGTACCATAGTCACCGCCCCACCATGATCGTTCCAAATGCTTTGCATTTTTCGGCCAAATAAATAGAACTCTGCGCGATTTGCATATTTTAGTGTGCTATAGCTTACACCTTCCGAGTGGTCCCGGGAGCCGTGGACCCCTATCACCAAAAATTTTTCCGAGCCATCAAATACAACCTAAGGAACCATAGTCACCGCCCCGCCATGATCGTTCCTCATTTATTGCGTTTTTCGGCCAAAAAACTAAAATTCCGCTCGATTACCATATTTTTGTGAGCTTTTGCCCACGCCTTCCGAGTGGGCCGGGCCGCCGGTCTCGGATCACCTAAAAAATTTTCGGGACATCAACTAAGACCTAAGGAACTATAGTCACCGCCTCGCCATGATCGTTCCTTATTTTTTGCCTTATTCGGCCAAACAACTAGAATTCCGCGCGATTCCCATATTTTTGTGTGTTATATAGCCCACACCTTCCGAGTGGTCCCGGGACCTCCGGACCCCTATCGCCTAAAATTTTTCCGAACTATAAAATACGACCTAAGGAACCATAGTATCCGCCCCGCCATGATCGTTCCTCATTTTTTGTGTTTTTCGGCCAAACAACTAGAATTCCGCGCGATCCCATATTTTTGTGTGTTATAGCCCACGCCTTCCGAGTGGTCCCGGGTCTCCGGACCTCTATCGCCTAAAATTTTTTCAGACTATCAAATAAGACCTAAGGAACCATAGTCACCGCCCAGCCATGATCGTTCCTAGTTTTTTCTGTTTTTCGGCCAAAAAACTAGAATTCCGCGCGATTCCCATATTTTCGTGTCCTATAGCCCACGCCTTCCAAGTGAACCCGGGAACTCCGGACCCCTAACGCCTAAAATTTTTCCGGACTATCAAATATGACCTAAGGAACCATAGTCACCTCCCAACCATGATCATTCCTCATTTGTTGCGTTTTTTGGCCAAAAAACTAAAATTCCGCCCGATTACAATATTTTTGTGTGCTATTGCCCACCCTTCCAAGTGGTTCCGGGATCTCCGGACCCCGATCTTCTAAAATTTTTCCGGGCCATCAAATACGACCTAAGGAACCATAGTAACCGCCCCGCCATCATCGTTTCTCATTTTTTGCATTTTTCGGCCAAAAAACTAGAATTACGCCCGATTCCCATATTTTCGTGTGCTATACCCACGCCTTCCAAGTGGTCCGGGGAGCCGCGGACCCCGATCGCCTAAAATTTTTCCGGGCCATCAAATACGACCTAAGGAACCATAGTCACCACCCCGCCATGATCGTTCCTCATTTATTGCGTTTTTCGGCCAAAAAACTAGAATTTCGCTCGATTACCATATTTTTGTGTGCTATTGCCCACGCCTTCCGAGTGGGCCGGGCCGCCGGTCCCGGATCGCCTAAAAATTTTTCGGACTATCAAATACGACCTAAGGAACCATAGTCACCGCCCGCCATGATCGTTCCTAGTCTTTTGCATTTTTCAGCCAAAAAACTAGAATTTTGCGCGATTTCCATATTTTCGTGTGCTTTAGCCCACGCCTTCCAAGGGGTCCCGGGAACCCCGAACCCCGATCGCCTAAAATTTTCCGGGCCATCAAATATGACCTAAGGAACCATAGTAACCACCCCGCCATGATCGTTCCTCATTTTTGCGTTTTTCGGCCAAACAACTAGAATTCAGCGCGATTCCCATATTTTTGTGTGTTATAGCCCACGCCTTCCGAGTGGTCCCGGGACCTCCTGACCCCTATCGCCTAAAATTTTTACGGACTATCAAATAAGGCCTAAGGAACCATAGTCACCGCCCCGCCATGATCGTTCCTCATTTTTTGCATTTTTCGGCCAAAAAACTAGAATTTCGCGCGATTTCCATATTTTCGTGTGCTTTAGCCCACGCCTTCCAAGGGGTCCCGGGAACCCCGAACCCCGATCGCCTAAAAATTTTCTGGGCCATCATATACGACCTAAGGAACCATAGTAACCACCCCGCCATGATCGTTCCTTATTTTTTTGCATTTTTCGGCCAAACAACTAGAATTCCGCGCGATTCCCATATTTTTGTGTGTTATAGCCCACGCATTCCGAGTGGTCCCGGGACCTCCTAACCCCTATCGCCTAATATTTTTCCGGACTATCAAATATGACCTAAGGAACCATAGTATCCGCCCCGCCATGATCGTTCCTCATTTTTTGCGTTTTTCGGCCAAACAACTAGAATTCCGCGCGATTCCCATATTTTTGTGTGTTATAGCCCACGCCTTCCGAGTGGTCCCGGGACCTCCGGACCCCTATCGCCTAATATTTTTCTGGACTATCAAATAAGACCAAAGGAACCATAGTCACCGCCCTGTCAAGATCTTTCCACATTTTTTGCATGTTACTGAAAAAGACCTAGAATTACGCCCGATTCCCATATTTTCGTGTGCTATACCCACGCCTTCCAAGTGGTCCGGGGAGCCGCGGACCCCGATCGCCTAAAAATTTTCCGGACTATCAAATAAAACCTACGGTACCATAGTCCTCGCCCCACCATGATCGTTCCAAATGCTTTGCATTTTTCGGCCAAAAAAATAGAACTCTGCGCGATTTGCATATTTTAGTGTGCTATAGCTTACATCTTCCGAGTGGTCCCGGGAGCCGTGGACCCCTATCACCTAAAATTTTTCCGGGCCATCAAATACGACCTAAGGAACCATAGTCACCGCCCCGCCATGATCGTTCCTCATTTATTGCGTTTTTCGGCCAAAAAACTAGAATTCCGGTCGATTACCATAGTTTTGTGTGCTATTGCCCACGCCTTCCGAGTGGGCCGGGCCGCCGGTCTCGGATCACCTAAAAAATTTTCGGGACATCAATTAAGACCAAAGGAACTATAGTCACCGCCTCGCCATGATCGTTCCTCATTTTTTGCATTTTTTGGCCAAAAACCTAGAATTCCGCGCGATTCCCATATTTTTGTGTGTTATATAGCCCACACCTTCCGAGTGGTCCCGTGACCTCCGGACCCCTATCGCCTAAAATTTTTCCGGACTATAAAATACGACCTAAGGAACCATAGTATCCGCCCCGCCATGATCGTTCCTCATTTTTTGTGTTTTTCGGCCAAACAACTAGAATTCCGCGCGATCCCATATTTTTGTGTGTTATAGCCCACGCCTTCCGAGTGGTCCCGGGTCTCCGGACCCCTATCGCCTAAAATTTTTTCAGACTATCAAATAAGACCTAAGGAACCATATTCACCGCCCAGCCATGATCGTTCCTAGTTTTTTCTGTTTTTCGGCCAAAAAACTAGAATTCCGCGCGATTCCCATATTTTCGTGTCCTATAGCCCACGCCTTCCAAGTGAACCCGGGAACTCCGGACCCCTATCGCCTAAAATTTTTCCGGACTATCAAATATGGCCTAAGGAACCATAGTCACCTCCCAGACATGATCATTCCTCATTTGTTGCGTTTTTTGGCCCAAAAAATTAGAATTCCGCCCGATTACAATATTTTTGTGTGCTATTGCCCACCCTTCCAAGTGGTTCCGGGATCCCCGGACCCCGATCCCCTAAAATTTTTCCGGGCCATCAAGTACGACCTAAGGAACCATAGTAACCGCCCCGCCATCATCGTTTCTCATTTTTTGCATTTTTCGGCCAAAAAACTAGAATTACGCCCGATTCCAATATTTTCGTGTGCTATTCCCACGCCTACCAAATGGTCCAGGGAGCCGCGGACCACGATTGCCTAAAAATTTTCCGGACTATCAAATACAACCAAAGGTACCATAGTCACTGACCCACCATGATCGTTCCAAATGCTTTGCATTTTTCGGCCAAAAAACTAGAACTCCGCGCGATTTGCATATTTTAGTGTGCTATAGCTTACGCCTTCCGAGTGGTCCCGGGAGCCGTGGACCCCGATCGCTTAAAATTTTCCGGGCCATCAAATATGACCTAAGGAACCATAGTCACCACCCCGCCATGATCGTTCCTCATTTATTGCGTTTTTCGGCCAAAAAACTAGAATTCCGCTCGATTACCATATTTTTGTTTGCTATTGCCCACGCCTTCCGAGTGGGCCGGGCCGCCGGTCTCGGATCACCTAAAAAATTTTCGGGACATCAATTAAGACCTAAGGAACTATAGTCACCGCCTCGCCATGATCGTTCCTCATTCTTTGCATTTTTTGGCCAAAAAACTAGAATTCTGCGCGATTCCCATATTTTTGTGTGTTATATAGCCCACACCTTCCGAGTGGTCCCGGGACCTCCGGACCCCTATCGCCTAAAATTTTTCCGGACTATAAAATACGACCTAAGGAACCATAGTATCCGCCCCGCCATGATCGTTCCTCATTTTTTGTGTTTTTCGGCCAAACAACTAGAATTCCGCGCGATCCCATATTTTTGTGTGTTATAGCCCACGCCTTCCGAGTGGTCCCGGGTCTCCGGACCTCTATAGCCTAAAATTTTTTCAGACTATCGAATAAGACCTAAGGAACCATAGTCACCGCCCAGCCATGATCGTTCCTAGTTTTTTCTGTTTTTCGGCCAAAAAACTAGAATTCCGCGCGATTCCCATATTTTCGTGTCCTATAGCCCACTCCTTCCAAGTGAACCCGGGAACTCCGGACCCCTATCGCTTAAAATTTTCCGGGCCATCAAATATGACCTAAGGAACCATAGTCACCACCCCGACATGATCGTTCCTCATTTATTGCGTTTTTCGGCCAAAAAACTAGAATTCCGCTCGATTACCATATTTTTGTGTGCTATTGCCCACGCCTTCCGAGTGGGCCGGGCCGCCGGTCTCGGATCACCTAAAAAATTTTCGGGACATCAATTAAGACCAAAGGAACTATAGTCACCGCCTCGCCATGATCGTTCCTCATTTTTTGCATTTTTTGGCCAAAAACCTAGAATTCCGCGCGATTCCCATATTTTTGTGTGTTATATAGCCCACACCTTCCGAGTGGTCCCGTGACCTCCGGACCCCTATCGCCTAAAATTTTTCCGGACTATAAAATACGACCTAAGGAACCATAGTATCCGCCCCGCCATGATCGTTCCTCATTTTTTGTGTTTTTCGGCCAAACAACTAGAATTCCGCGCGATCCCATATTTTTGTGTGTTATAGCCCACGCCTTCCGAGTGGTCCCGGGTCTCCGGACCCCTATCGCCTAAAATTTTTTCAGACTATCAAATAAGACCTAAGGAACCATATTCACCGCCCAGCCATGATCGTTCCTAGTTTTTTCTGTTTTTCGGCCAAAAAACTAGAATTCCGCGCGATTCCCATATTTTCGTGTCCTATAGCCCACGCCTTCCAAGTGAACCCGGGAACTCCGGACCCCTATCGCCTAAAATTTTTCCGGACTATCAAATATGGCCTAAGGAACCATAGTCACCTCCCAGACATGATCATTCCTCATTTGTTGCGTTTTTTGGCCCAAAAAATTAGAATTCCGCCCGATTACAATATTTTTGTGTGCTATTGCCCACCCTTCCAAGTGGTTCCGGGATCCCCGGACCCCGATCCCCTAAAATTTTTCCGGGCCATCAAATACGACCTAAGGAACCATAGTAACCGCCCCGCCATCATCGTTTCTCATTTTTTGCATTTTTCGGCCAAAAAACTAGAATTACGCCCGATTCCAATATTTTCGTGTGCTATTCCCACGCCTACCAAATGGTCCAGGGAGCCGCGGACCACGATTGCCTAAAAATTTTCCGGACTATCAAATACAACCAAAGGTACCATAGTCACTGACCCACCATGATCGTTCCAAATGCTTTGCATTTTTCGGCCAAAAAACTAGAACTCCGCGCGATTTGCATATTTTAGTGTGCTATAGCTTACGCCTTCCGAGTGGTCCCGGGAGCCGTGGACCCCGATCGCTTAAAATTTTCCGGGCCATCAAATATGACCTAAGGAACCATAGTCACCACCCCGCCATGATCGTTCCTCATTTATTGCGTTTTTCGGCCAAAAAACTAGAATTCCGCTCGATTACCATATTTTTGTGTGCTATTGCCCACGCCTTCCGAGTGGGCCGGGCCGCCGGTCTCGGATCACCTAAAAAATTTTCGGGACATCAATTAAGACCTAAGGAACTATAGTCACCGCCTCGCCATGATCGTTCCTCATTCTTTGCATTTTTTGGCCAAAAAACTAGAATTCTGCGCGATTCCCATATTTTTGTGTGTTATATAGCCCACACCTTCCGAGTGGTCCCGGGACCTCCGGACCCCTATCGCCTAAAATTTTTCCGGACTATAAAATACGACCTAAGGAACCATAGTATCCGCCCCGCCATGATCGTTCCTCATTTTTTGTGTTTTTCGGCCAAACAACTAGAATTCCGCGCGATCCCATATTTTTGTGTGTTATAGCCCACGCCTTCCGAGTGGTCCTGGGTCTCCGGACCTCTATCGCCTAAAATTTTTTCAGACTATCGAATAAGACCTAAGGAACCATAGTCACCGCCCAGCCATGATCGTTCCTAGTTTTTTCTGTTTTTCGGCCAAAAAACTAGAATTCCGCGCGATTCCCATATTTTCGTGTCCTATAGCCCACTCCTTCCAAGTGAACCCGGGAACTCCGGACCCCTATCGCCTAAAATTTTTCCGGACTATCAAATATGACCTAAGGAACCATAGTCACCTCCCAGCCATGATCATTCCTCATTTGTTGTGTTTTTTGGCCAAAAAACTAGAATTCTGCCCGATTACAATATTTTTGTGTGCTATTGCCCACCCTTCCAAGTGGTTCCGGGATCCCCGGACCCCGATTGCCTAAAATTTTTCCGGGCCGTCAAATACGACCTAAGGAACCATAGTAACCGCCCCGCCATCATCGTTTCTCATTTTTTGCATTTTTCGGCCAAAAAACTAGAATTACGCCCGATTCCCATATTTTCGTGTGCTATTCCCACGCCTTCCAAGTGGTCCGGGGAGCCGCGGACCACGATTGCCTAAAAATTTTCCGGACTATCAAATACAACCAAAGGTACCATAGTCACCGCCCCACCATGATCGTTCCAAATGCTTTGCATTTTTCGGCCAAAAAACTAGAACTCCGCGCGATTTGCATATTTTAGTGTGCTATAGCTTACGCCTTCCGAGTGGTCCCGGGAGCCGTGGACCCTGATCGCCTAAAATTTTCCGGGCCATCAAATATGACCTAAGGAACCATAGTCACCGCCCCGCCATGATCGTTCCTCATTTATTGCGTTTTTCGGCCAAAAAACTAGAATTCCGCTCGATTACCATATTTTTGTGTGCTATTGCCCACGCCTTCCGAGTGGGCCGGGCCGCCGGTCTCGGATCACCTAAAAAATTTCGGGCCATCAATTAAGACCTAAGGAACCATGGTCACCGCCTCGCCATGATCGTTCCTCATTTTTTGCATTTTTTGGCCAAAAAACTAGAATTTCGCCCGATTCCCATATTTTTGTGTGCTATCGCCCACGCCTTCCGAGTGGGTCGGGCCCCCCGGAGCCGGATCGCCTAAAAATTTTCTGGACTATCAAATACGACCTAAGGAACCATAGTCACTGCCCCGTCATGATCGTTCCTAGTCTTTTGCGTTTTTCAGCCAGAAAACTATAATTTCGTGCGATTTCCATATTTTCGTGTGCTTTAGCCCACGCCTAACAAGGGGTCCCAGGAACCCCGAACCCCGATCGCCTAAAAAATTTTCGGGCCATCAAATACGACCTAAGGAACCATAGTAACCACCCCGCCATGATCGTTCCTCATTTTTTGCATTTTTCGGCCAAACAACTAGAATTCTGTGCGATTCCCATTTTTGGTGTGTTATAGCCCACGCCTTCCGAGTGGTCCCGGGACCTCCTGACCCCTATCGCCTAAAATTTTTCCGGATTATCAAATATGACCTAAGGAACCGTAGTATCCGCCCCGCCATGATCGTTCCTCATTTTTTGCATTTTTAGGCCAAACAACTAGAATTCCGCGCGATTTCCATATTTTTGTGTGTTATAGCCCACGCCTTCCGAGTGATCCCGGGACATCCGGACCCCTATCGCCTAATATTTTTACGGACTATCAAATAAGGCCTAAGGAACCATAGTCACCGCCCCGCCATGATCGTTCCTCATTTTTTGCGTTTTTCAGCCAAACAACTAGAATTCCGCGCGATTCTCATATTTTTGTGTGTTATAGCCCACGCCTTCCGAGTGGTCCCGGGACCTCCGGACCTCTATCGCCTAATATATTTCCGGACTATCAAATAAGACCAAAGGAACCATAGTCACCGCCCTGTCAAGATCTTTCCACATTTTTTGCATGTTACTAAAAAAGACCTAGAATTACGCCCGATTCCCATATTTTTGTGTGCTATACCCACGCCTTCCAAGTGGTCCGGGGAGCCGCGGACCCCCGATGGCCTAAAATTTTTCCAGACTATCAAATACGACCTAAGGTACCATAGTCACCGCCCCACCATGATCGGTCCAAATGCTTTGCATTTTTCGGCCAAAAAACTAGAACTCCCCGCGATTTGCATATTTTAGTGTGCTATAGTTTACGCCTTCCGAGTGGTCCCGGGAGCCGTGGACCCCGATCGCCTAAAATTTTCCGGGCCATCAAATATGACCTAAGGAACAATAGTAACCACCCCGCCATGATCGTTCCTCATTTTTGCGTTTTTCGGCCAAACAACTAGAATTCAGCGCGATTCCCATATTTTTGTGTGTTATAGCCCACGCCTTCCGAGTGGTCCCGGGACCTCCTGACCCCTATCGCCTAAAATTTTTCTGGACTATCAAATACGACCTAAGGAACCATTGTATCCGCCCTACCATGATCGTTCCTCATTTTTTGCGTTTTTCGGCCAAACAACTAGAATTCCGCGCGATTCCCATATTTTTGTGTGTTATAGCCCACGCCTTCCGAGTGTTCCCGGGACCTCCGGACCCCTATTGCCTAATATTTTTCCGGACTATCAAATAAGACCAAAGGAACCATAGTCACCGCCCTGTCAAGATCTTTCCACATTTTTTGCATGTTACTGAAAAAGACCTAGAATTTCGCCTGATTCCCATATTTTCGTGTGCTATACCCACGCATTCCGAGTGGTCCCAAGAGCCGCGGACCCCGATCGCCTAAAAATTTTCCGGGCAATCAAATACGACCTAAGGAACCATAGTATCCGCCCCGCCATGATCGTTCCTTATTTTTTGCGTTTTTCGGCCAAACAACTAGAATTCCGCGCGATTCCCATATTTTAGTGTGTTATATAGCCCACACCTTCCGAGTGGTCCCGGGACCTCCGGACCCCTATCGCCTAAAATTTTTCCGGACTATCAAATACGACCTAAGGAACCGTAGTATCCGCCCCGCCATGATCGTTCCTCATTTTTTGCGTTTTTAGGCCAAACAACTAGAATTCCGGGCGATTCCCATATTTTTGTGTGTTATAGCCCACGCCTTCCGAGTGATCCCGGGACCTCCGGAACCCTATCGCCTAATATTTTTACGGACTATCAAATAAGGCCTAAGGAACCATAGTCACCGCCCCGCCATGATCGTTCCTCATTTTTTGCATTTTTCGGCCAAGCAACTAGAATTACGCGCGATTCCCATATTTTTGTGTGTTATAGCCTATGCCTTCCGAGTGGTCCCGGGACCTCCGGACCTCTATCGCCTAATATATTTCCGGACTATCAAATAAGACCAAAGGAACCATAGTCACCGCCCTGTCAAGATCTTTCCACATTTTTTGCATGTTACTGAAAAAGACCTAGAATTACACCCGATTCCCATATTTTCGTGTGCTATACCCACGCCTTCCAAGTGGTCCGGGGAGCCGCGGACCTCGATGGCCTAAAATTTTTCCAGACTATCAAATACGACCTAAGGTACCATAGTCACCGCCCCACCATGATCGGTCCAAATGTTTTGCATTTTTCGGCCAAAAAACTAGAACTCCGCGCGATTTGCATATTTTAGTGTGCTATAGTTTACGCCTTCCGAGTGGTCCCGGGAGCCGTGGACCCCGATCGCCTAAAATTTTCTGGGCCATCAAATATGACCTAAGGAACCATAGTAACCACCCCGCCATGATCGTTCCTCATTTGTTGCGTTTTTCGGCCAAAAAACCAGAATTCCGCCCGATTACAATATTTTTGTGTGCTATTGCCCACCCTTCCAAGTGGTTCCGGGATCCCCGGACCCCGATCGCCTAAAAATTTTCCGGGCCGTCAAATACGACCTAAGGAACCATAGTAACCGCCCCGCCATCATCGTTTCTCATTTTTTGCATTTTTCGGCCAAAAAACTAGAATTATGCCCGATTCCCATATTTTCGTGTGCTATACCCACGCCTTCCAAGTGGTCCGGGGAGCCGCGGACCCCGATCGCCTAAAAATTTTCCGGACTATCAATTACGACGTAAGGTACCATAGTCACCGCCCCACCATGATCGTTCCAAATGCTTTGCATTTTTCAGCCAAAAAAATAGAACTCCGCACGATTTGCATATTTTAGTGTGCTATAGCTTACACCTTCCGAGTGGTCCCGGGAGCCGTGGACCCCGATCGCCTAAAATTTTTCCGGGCCATCAAATACGACCTAAGGAACCATAGTCACCTCCCCGCCATGATCGTTCCTCATTTATTGCATTTTTCGGCCAAAAAACTAGAATTCCGCTCGATTACCATATTTTTGTGTGCTATTGCCCACGCCTTCCGAGTGGGCCGTGCCGCCGGTCTCGGATCACCTAAAAAAATTTCGGGACATCAATTAAGACCTAAGGAACTATAATCACTGCCTCGCCATGATCGTTCCTCATTTTTTGCATTTTTTGGCCAAAAAACTAGAATTCCGCCCGATTCCCATATTTTTGTGTGCTATCGCCCACGCCATCCGAGTTGTCCCGGGAACCCCGAACCCCGATCGCCTAAAATTTTCCGGGCCATCAAATATGACATAAGGAACCATAGTAACCACCCCGCCATGATCGTTCCTCACTTTTGCGTTTTTCGGCCAAACAACTAGAATTCAGCGCGATTCCCATATTTTTGTGTGTTATAGCCCACGCCCTCCGAGTGGTCCCGGGACCTCCTGACCCCAATCGCCTAAAATTTTTACGGACTATCAAATAAGGCCTAAGGAACCATAGTCACCGCCCCGCCATGATCGTTCCTCATTTTTTGCATTTTTCGGCCAAACAACTAGAATTCCGCGCGATTCCCATATTTTTGTGTGTTATAGCCCACGCCTTCCGAGCGGTCCTGGGACCTCCTGACCCCTATCGCCTAATATTTTTTCGGACTATCAAATACGACCTAAGGAACCATAGTATCCGCCCCGCCATGATCGTTCCTCATTTTTTGCATTTTTCGGCCAAACAACTAGAATTCCGCGCGATTCCCATATTTTTGTGAGTTATAGCCTACGCCTTCCGAGTGGTCCCGGGACCTCCGGACCCCTATCGCCTAATATTTTTTGCATGTTACTGAAAAAGACCTAGAATTTCGCGCGATTTCCATATTTTCGTGTGCTTTAGCCCACGCCTTCCAAGGGGTCCAGGGAACCCCGAACCCCGATCGCCTAAAAATTTTCTGGGCCATCAAATACGACCTAAGGAACCATAGTAACCACCCCGCCATGATCGTTCCTCATTTTTTGCATTTTTCGGCCAAACAACTAGAATTCCGCGCGATTCCCATATTTTTGTGTGTTATAGCCCACGCCTTCCGAGTGGTCTCGGGACCTCCTGACCCCTATTGCCTAATATTTTTCCGGACTATCAAATACGACCTAAGGAACCATAGTATCCGCCCCGCCATGATCGTTCCTCATTTTTTGCGTTTTTCGGCCAAACAACTAGAATTCCGCGCGATTCCCATATTTTTGTGTGTTATAGCCTACGCCTTCCGAGTGGTCCCGGGACCTCCGGACCCCTATCGCCTAATATTTTTCTGGACTATCAAATAAGACCAAAGGAACCATAGTCACCGCCCTGTCAAGATCTTTCAACCATTTTTGCATGTTACTGAAAAAGACCTAGAATTCCGCGCGATTGCCATATTTTTGTGTGTTATATAGCCCACACCTTCCGAGTGGTCCCGGGATCACCGGACCCCTATCGCCTAAAATTTTTCCGGACTATCAAATACGACCTAAGGAACCATAGTATCCGCCCTGCAATGATCGTTCCTCATTTTTTGTGTTTTTCGGCCAAACAACTAGAATTCCGCGCGATCCCATATTTTTGTGTGTTATAGCCCGCGCCTTCCGAATGGTCCCTGGTCTCCGGACCCCTATCGCCTAAAATTTTTTCGGACTATCAAATAAGACCTAAGGAACCATAGTCACCGCCCAGCCATGATCGTTCCTAGTTTTTTCTGTTTTTCGGCCAAAAAACTAGAATTTCGCGCGATTCCCATATTTTCGTGTCCTATAGCCCACGCCTTCCAAATGAACCCGGGAACTCCGGACCCCTATCGCCTAAAAATTTTCCGGACTATCAAATATGACCTAAGGAACCATAGTCACCACCCAGCCATGATCATTCCTCATTTGTTGCGTTTTTCGGCCAAACAACTAGAATTCCGCGCGATTCCCATATTTTTGTGTGTTATAGCCCACGCCTTCCGAGTGTTCCCGGGACCTCCGGACCCCTATCGCCTAATATTTTTCCGGACTATCAAATAAGACCAAAGGAACCATAGTCACCGCCCTGTCAAGATCTTTCCACATTTTTTGCATGTTACTGAAAAAGACCTAGAATTTCGCCCGATTCCCATATTTTCGTGTGCTATACCCACGCATTCCGAGTGGTCCCAAGAGCCGCGGACCCCGATAGCCTAAAAAATTTCCGGGCAATCAAAAACGACCTAAGGAACCATAGTATCCGCCCCGCCATGATCGTTCCTTATTTTTTGCATTTTTCGGCCAAACAACTAGAATTCCGCGCGATTCCCATATTTTTGTGTGTTATATAGCCCACACCTTCCGAGTGGTCCCGGGACCTCCGGACCCCTATCGCCTAAAATTTTTTCGAACTATCAAATACGACCTAAGGAACCATAGTATCCGCCCCGCCATGATCGTTCCTTATTTTTTGCGTTTTTCGGCCAAACAACTAGAATTCCGCGCGATTCCCATATTTTTGTGTGTTATAGCCCACGCCTTCCGAGTGTTCCCGGGACCTCCGGACCCCTATCGCCTAATATTTTTCCGGACTATCAAATAAGACCAAAGGAACCATAGTCACCGCCCTGTCAAGATCTTTTCACATTTTTAGCATGTTACTGAAAAAGACCTAGAATTTCGCCCGATTTCCATATTTTCGTGTGCTATACCCACGCATTCCGAGTGGTCCCAAGAGCCGCGGACCCCGATAGCCTAAAAAATTTCCGGGCAATCAAAAACGACCTAAGGAACCATAGTATCCGCCCCGCCATGATCGTTCCTTATTTTTTGCATTTTTCGGCCAAACAACTAGAATTCCGCGCGATTCCCATATTTTTGTGTGTTATATAGCCCACACCTTCCGAGTGGTCCCGGGACCTCCGGACCCCTATCGCCTAAAATTTTTTCGGACTATCAAATACGACCTAAGGAACCATAGTATCCGCCCCGCCATGATCGTTCCTTATTTTTTGCGTTTTTCGGCCAAACAACTAGAATTCCGCGCGATTCCCACATTTTTGTGTGTTATAGCCCACGCCTTCCGAGTGGTCCCGGGACCTCCTGACCCCTATCGCCTAATATTTTTTCGGACTATCAAATACGACCTAAGGAACCATAGTCACCTCCCTATCAAGATCTTTCCACATTTTTTGCATGTTACTGAAAAAGACCTAGAATTTCGCCCGATTCCCATATTTTCGTGTGCTATACCCACGCATTCCGAGTGGTCCCAAGAGCCGCGGACCCCGATAGCCTAAAAAATTTCCGGGCAATCAAAAACGACCTAAGGAACCATAGTATCCGCCCCGCCATGATCGTTCCTTATTTTTTGCATTTTTCGGCCAAACAACTAGAATTCCGCGCGATTCCCATATTTTTGTGTGTTATATAGCCCACACCTTCCGAGTGGTCCCGGGACCTCCGGACCCCTATCGCCTAAAATTTTTTCGGACTATCAAATACGACCTAAGGAACCATAGTATCCGCCCCGCCATGATCGTTCCTTATTTTTTGCGTTTTTCGGCCAAACAACTAGAATTCCGCGCGATTCCCACATTTTTGTGTGTTATAGCCCACGCCTTCCGAGTGGTCCCGGGACCTCCTGACCCCTATCGCCTAATATTTTTTCGGACTATCAAATACGACCTAAGGAACCATAGTCACCTCCCTATCAAGATCTTTCCACATTTTTTGCATGTTACTGAAAAAGACCTAGAATTTCGCCCGATTCCCATATTTTCGTGTGCTATACCCACGCATTCCGAGTGGTCCCAAGAGCCGCGGACCCCGATAGCCTAAAAAATTTCCGGGCAATCAAAAACGACCTAAGGAACCATAGTATCCGCCCCGCCATGATCGTTCCTTATTTTTTGCATTTTTCGGCCAAACAACTAGAATTCCGCGCGATTCCCATATTTTTGTGTGTTATATAGCCCACACCTTCCGAGTGGTCCCGGGACCTCCGGACCCCTATCGCCTAAAATTTTTTCGAACTATCAAATACGACCTAAGGAACCATAGTATCCGCCCCGCCATGATCGTTCCTTATTTTTTGCGTTTTTCGGCCAAACAACTAGAATTCCGCGCGATTCCCATATTTTTGTGTGTTATAGCCCACGCCTTCCGAGTGTTCCCGGGACCTCCGGACCCCTATCGCCTAATATTTTTCCGGACTATCAAATAAGACCAAAGGAACCATAGTCACCGCCCTGTCAAGATCTTTCCACATTTTTTGCATGTTACTGAAAAAGACCTAGAATTTTGCCCGATTTCTATATTTTCGTGCGCTATACCCACGCATTCCGAGTGGTCCCAAGAGCCGCGGACCCCGATAGCCTAAAAAATTTCCGGGCAATCAAAAACGACCTAAGTAACCATAGTATCCGCCCCGCCATGATCGTTCCTTTTTTTTTGCGTTTTTCGGCCAAATAACTAGAATTCCGCGCGATTCCCATATTTTTGTGTGTTATATAGCCCACACCTTCCGAGTGATCCGGGGACCTCCGGACCCCTATCGCCTAAAATTTTTCCGGACTATCAAATAAGACTAAAGGAACCATAGTCACCGCCCTGTCAAGATCTTTCCATATTTTTTGCATGTTACTGAAAAAGACCTAGAATTACGCCCGATTCCCATATTTTTGTGTGCTATACCCACGCCTTCCAAGTGGTCCGGGGAGCCGCGGACCCCGATCGCCTAAAAATTTTCCGGACTATCAAATACGACCTAAGGTACCATAGTCACCGCCCCGCCATGATCGTTTTAAATGCTTTGCATTTTTCGGCCAAAAAACTAGAACTCCGCGCGATTTGCATATTTTAGTGTGCTATAGCTTACGCCTTCCGAGTGGTCCCGGGAGCCGTGGACTCCGATAGCCTAAATTTTACCTGGCCATCAAATATGACCTAAGGAACCATAGTAACCACCCCGCCATGATCGTTCCTCATTTTTGCATTTTTTGGCCAAACAACTAGAATTCAGCGCGATTCCCATATTTTTGTGTGTTATAGCCCATGCCTTCCGAGTGGTCTCGGGTCCTCCTGAACCCTATCGCCTAAAAATTTTTCGGACTATCAAATACGACCTAAGGAACCATAGTATCCACCCCACCATGAGCGTTCCTCATTTTTTGCGTTTTTCGGCCAAACAACTAGAATTCCGCGCGATTCCCATATTTTTGTGTGTTATAGCCCACGCCTTCCGAGTGTTCCCGGGACCTCCGGACCCCTATCGCCTAATATTTTTCCGGACTATCAAATAAGACCAAAGGAACCATAGTCACCGCCCTATCAAGATCTTTCCACATTTTTTGCATGTTACTGAAAAAGACCTAGAATTTCGCCCGATTCCCATATTTTCGTGTGCTATACCCACGCATTCCGAGTGGTCCCAAGAGCCGCGGTCCCCGATCGCCTAAAAATTTTCCGGGCAATCAAAAATGACCTAAGGAACCATAGTATCCGCTCCGCCATGATCGTTCCTTATTTTTTGCGTTTTTCGGCCAAACAACTAGAATTCCGCGCGATTCCCATATTTTTGTGTGTTATATAGCCCACACCTTCCGAGTGGCCCCGGGACCTCCGGACCCCTATCGCCTAAAATTTTTCCGGACTATCAAATACGACCTAAGGAACCATAGTATCCGCCCCGCAATGATCGTTCCTCATTTTTTGTGTTTTTCGGCCAAACAACTAGAATTCCGCGCGATCCCATATTTTTGTGTGTTATAGCCCACGCCTTCCGAGTGGTCCCGGGTCTCCGGACCCCGATCGCCTAAAATTTTTTCGGACTATCAAATAAGACCTAAGGAACCATAGTCACCGCCCAGCCATGATCGTTCCTAGTTTTTCTATTTTTCGGCCAAAAAACTAGAATTCCGCGCGATTCCCATATTTTCGTGTCCTATAGCCCACGCCTTCCAAATGAACCCGGGAACTCCGGACCCCTATCGCCTAAAAATTTTCCGGACTATCAAATATGACCTAAGGAACCATAGTCACCGCCCAGCCATGGTCATTCCTCATTTGTTGCGTTTTTCGGCCAAACAACTAGAATTCCGCGCGATTCCCATATTTTTGTTTGTTATAGCCCACGCCTTCCGAGTGTTCCCGGGACCTCCGGACCCCTATCGCCTAATATTTTTCCGGACTATCAAATAAGACCAAAGGAACCATAGTCACCGCCCTATCAAGATCTTTCCACATTTTTTGCATGTTACTGAAAAAGACCTAGAATTTCGCCTGATTTCTTTATTTTCGTGCGCTATACCCACGCATTCCGAGTGGTCCCAAGAGCCGCGGACCCCGATAGCCTAAAAAATTTCCGGGCAATCAAAAACGACCTAAGTAACCATAGTATCCGCCCCGCCATGATCGTTCCTTTTTTTTTGCGTTTTTCGGCCAAATAACTAGAATTCCGCGCGATTCCCATATTTTTGTGTGTTATATAGCCCACACCTTCCGAGTGATCCGGGGACCTCCGGACCCCTATCGCCTAAAATTTTTCCGGACTATCAAATAAGACTAAAGGAACCATAGTCACCGCCCTGTCAAGATCTTTCCATATTTTTTGCATGTTACTGAAAAAGACCTAGAATTACGCCCGATTCCCATATTTTTGTGTGCTATACCCACGCCTTCCAAGTGGTCCGGGGAGCCGCGGACCCCGATCGCCTAAAAATTTTCCGGACTATCAAATACGACCTAAGGTACCATAGTCACCGCCCCGCCATGATCGTTTTAAATGCTTTGCATTTTTCGGCCAAAAAACTAGAACTCCGCGCGATTTGCATATTTTAGTGTGCTATAGCTTACGCCTTCCGAGTGGTCCCGGGAGCCGTGGACTCCGATAGCCTAAATTTTACCTGGCCATCAAATATGACCTAAGGAACCATAGTAACCACCCCGCCATGATCGTTCCTCATTTTTGCATTTTTTGGCCAAACAACTAGAATTCAGCGCGATTCCCATATTTTTGTGTGTTATAGCCCATGCCTTCCGAGTGGTCTCGGGTCCTCCTGAACCCTATCGCCTAAAAATTTTTCGGACTATCAAATACGACCTAAGGAACCATAGTATCCACCCCACCATGAGCGTTCCTCATTTTTTGCGTTTTTCGGCCAAACAACTAGAATTCCGCGCGATTCCCATATTTTTGTGTGTTATAGCCCACGCCTTCCGAGTGTTCCCGGGACCTCCGGACCCCTATCGCCTAATATTTTTCCGGACTATCAAATAAGACCAAAGGAACCATAGTCACCGCCCTATCAAGATCTTTCCACATTTTTTGCATGTTACTGAAAAAGACCTAGAATTTCGCCCGATTCCCATATTTTCGTGTGCTATACCCACGCATTCCGAGTGGTCCCAAGAGCCGCGGTCCCCGATCGCCTAAAAATTTTCCGGGCAATCAAAAATGACCTAAGGAACCATAGTATCCGCTCCGCCATGATCGTTCCTTATTTTTTGCGTTTTTCGGCCAAACAACTAGAATTCCGCGCGATTCCCATATTTTTGTGTGTTATATAGCCCACACCTTCCGAGTGGCCCCGGGACCTCCGGACCCCTATCGCCTAAAATTTTTCCGGACTATCAAATACGACCTAAGGAACCATAGTATCCGCCCCGCAATGATCGTTCCTCATTTTTTGTGTTTTTCGGCCAAACAACTAGAATTCCGCGCGATCCCATATTTTTGTGTGTTATAGCCCACGCCTTCCGAGTGGTCCCGGGTCTCCGGACCCCGATCGCCTAAAATTTTTTCGGACTATCAAATAAGACCTAAGGAACCATAGTCACCGCCCAGCCATGATCGTTCCTAGTTTTTTCTATTTTTCGGCCAAAAAACTAGAATTCCGCGCGATTCCCATATTTTCGTGTCCTATAGCCCACGCCTTCCAAATGAACCCGGGAACTCCGGACCCCTATCGCCTAAAAATTTTCCGGACTATCAAATATGACCTAAGGAACCATAGTCACCGCCCAGCCATGGTCATTCCTCATTTGTTGCGTTTTTCGGCCAAACAACTAGAATTCCGCGCGATTCCCATATTTTTGTTTGTTATAGCCCACGCCTTCCGAGTGTTCCCGGGACCTCCGGACCCCTATCGCCTAATATTTTTCCGGACTATCAAATAAGACCAAAGGAACCATAGTCACCGCCCTATCAAGATCTTTCCACATTTTTTGCATGTTACTGAAAAAGACCTAGAATTTCGCCTGATTTCTTTATTTTCGTGCGCTATACCCACGCATTCCGAGTGGTCCCAAGAGCCGCGGACCCCGATAGCCTAAAAAATTTCCGGGCAATCAAAAACGACCTAAGGAACCATAGTATCCGCCCCGCCATGATCGTTCCTTATTTTTTGCGTTTTTCGGCCAAACAACTAGAATTCCGCGCGATTCCCATATTTTTGTGTGTTATATAGCCCACACCTTCCGAGTGGTCCCGGGACCTCCGGACCCCTATCGCCTAAAATTTTTCCGGACTATCAAATACGACCTAAGGAACCATAGAATCCGCCCCGCCATGATCGTTCCTTATTTTTTGCGTTTTTCGGCCAAACAACTAGAATTCCGCGCGATTCCCATATTTTTGTGTGTTATAGCCCACGCCTTCCGAGTGGTCCCGGGACCTCCTGACCCCTATCGCCTAATATTTTTCCGGACTATCAAATACGACCTAAGGAACCATAGTATCCGCCCCGCCATGATCGTTCCTCATTTTTTGCGTTTTTCGGCCAAACAACTAGAATTCCGCGCGATTCCCATATTTTTGTGTGTTATAGCCTATGCCTTCCGAGTGGTCCCGGGACCTCCGGACCCCTATCGCCTAATATTTTTCTGGACTATCAAATAAGACCAAAGGAACCATAGTCACCGCCCTGTCAAGATCTTTCCATATTTTTTGCATGTTACTGAAAAAGACCTAGAATTACGCCCGATTCCCATATTTTTGTGTGCTATACCCACGCCTTCCAAGTGGTCCGGGGAGCCGCGGACCCCGATCGCCTAAAAATTTTCCGGACCATCAAATACGACCTAAGGTACCATAGTCACCGCCCCGCCATGATCGTTCTAAATGCTTTGCATTTTTCGGCCAAAAAACTAGAACTCCGCCCGATTTGCATATTTTAGTGTGCTATAGCTTACGCCTTCCGAGTGGTCCCGGGAGCCGTGGACCCCGATCGCCTAAATTTTTTCGGGCCATCAAATATGACCTAAGGAACCATAGTAACCACCCCGCCATGATCGTTCCTCATTTTTGCATTTTTCGGCCAAACAACTAGAATTCAGCGCGATTCCCATATTTTTGTGTGTTATAGCCCACGCCTTCCGAGTGGTCCCGGGTCCTCCTGACCCCTATCGCCTAAAAATTTTCCGGACTATCAAATACGACCTAAGGAACCATAGTATCCGCCCCACCATGAGCGTTCCTCATTTTTTGCGTTTTTCGGCCAAACAACTAGAAT
Source organism: Nicotiana tabacum (assembly GCF_000715075.1). Classification (NCBI taxonomy): domain Eukaryota; kingdom Viridiplantae; phylum Streptophyta; class Magnoliopsida; order Solanales; family Solanaceae; genus Nicotiana; species Nicotiana tabacum. The sequence goes on along the minus strand of NW_027438252.1, from coordinate 117,659 downwards.
TCCGCGCGATTCCCATATTTTTGTGTGTTATAGCCCACGCCTTCCGAGTGTTCCCGGGACCTCCGGACCCCTATCGCCTAATATTTTTCCGGACTATCAAATAAGACCAAAGGAACCATAGTCACCGCCCTATCAAGATCTTTCCACATTTTTTGCATGTTACTGAAAAAGACTTAGAATTTCGCCCGATTCCCATATTTTCGTGTGCTATACCCACGCATTCCGAGTGGTCCCAAGAGCCGCGGACCCCGATCGCCTAAAAAATTTCCGGGCAATCAAAAACGACCTAAGGAACCATAGTATCCGCCCCGCCATGATCGTTCCTTATTTATTGCGTTTTTCGGCCAAACAACTAGAATTCCGCGCGATTCCCATATTTTTGAGTGTTATATAGCCCACACCTTCCGAGTGGTCCCGGGACCTCCGGACCCCTATCGCCTAAAATTTTTCCGGACTATCAAATACAACCTAAGGAACCATAGTATCCGCCCCGCAATGATCGTTCCTCATTTTTTGTGTTTTTCGGCCAAACAACTAGAATTCCGCGCGATCCCATATTTTTGTGTGTTATAGCCCACGCCTTCCGAGTGGTCCCGGGTCTCCGGACCCCTATCGCCTAAAAGTTTTTCGGACTATCAAATAAGACCTAAGGAACCATAGTCACCGCCCAGCCATGATCGTTCCTAGTTTTTTCTATTTTTCGGCCAAAAAACTAGAATTCCGCGCGATTCTCATATTTTCGTGTCCTATAGCCCACGCCTTCCAAATGAACACGGGAACTCCGGACCCCTATCGCCTAAAATTTTTCCGGACTATCAAATATGACCTAAGGAACCATAGTCACCGCCCAGCCATGATCATTCCTCATTTATTGCGTTTTTCGGCCAAAAAACTAGATTTCCGCCCGATTACAATTTTTTTGTGTGCTATTGCCCATCCTTCCAAGTGGTTCCGGGATCCCCGGACCCCGATCGCCTAAAATTTTTCCGGGCCGTCAAATACGACCTAAGGAACCATAGTAACCTCCCCGCGATCATCGTTTCTCATTTTTTGCATTTTTCGACCAAGAAACTAGAATTACGCCCGATTCCCATATTTTCGTGTGCAATACCCATGCCTTCCAAGTGGTCCGGGGAGCCGCGGACCCCTTTCGCCTAAAAGTTTTACGGACTATCAAATACGACCTAAGGTACCATAGTCACCACCCCTCCATGATCGTTCGAAATGCTTTGCATTTTTCGGCCAAAAAAATAGAACTCCGCGCGATTTGCATATTTGAGTGTGTTATAGCTTACACCTTCCGAGTGGTCCCGGGAGCCGTGGACCCTGATCGCCTAAAATATTTCCGGGCCATCAAATACTACCTAAGGAACCATAGTCACCTCCCCGCCATGATCGTTCCTCATTTATTGCGTTTTTCGGCCAAAAAACTAGAATTCCGCTCGATTACCATATTTTTGTGTGCTATTGCCCACGCCTTCCGAGTGGGCCGGGCCGCCGGTAGACGGATCGCCTAAAAATTTTCTGGACTATAAAATACGGCCTAAGGAACCATAGTCACCGCCCCTCCATGATCGTTCCTAGTCTTTTGCATTTTTCAGCCAAAAAACTAGAATTTCGCGCGATTTCCATATTTTCGTGTGCTTTAGCCCACGCCTTCCAAGGGGTCCCGGGAACCCCGAACCCCGATCGCCTAAATATTTTACGGGCCATAAAATACGACCTAAGGAACCAAAGTAATCACCCCGCCATGAACGTTCCTCATTTTTGCGTTTTTCGGCCAAACAAATAGAATTCCGCGCGATTCCCATATTTTTGTGTGTTATAGCCCACGCCTTCCGAGTGGTCCGGGACCTCCGGACCCCTATCGCCTAATATTTTTCCGGACTATCAAATAAGACCAAAGGAACCATATTCACCGCCCTGTCAAGATCTTTCCACATTTTTTGCATGTTACTAAAAAAGACCTAGAATTTGGCCCGATTCCCATATTTTCGTGTGCTATACCCACGCATTCCGAGTGGTCCCAAGAGCCGCGGACCCCGATCGCCTAAAATTTTTTCGGGCAATCAAATACGACCTAAGGAACCATAGTATCCGTCCCGCCATGATCGTTCCTTATTTTTTGGCCAAACAACTAGAATTCCGCGCGATTCCCATATTTTTGTGTGTTATAGCCCACGCCTTCCGAGTGGTCCCGGGACCTCCGGACCCCTATCGCCTAAAATTTTTTCGGACTATCAAATACGACCTAAGGAACCATAGTATCCGCCCCGCCATGATCGTTCATCATATTTTGTGTTTTTCGGCCAAATAACTATAATTCCGCGTGATCCCATATTTTTGTGTGTTATAGCCCACGCCTTCCGAGTGGTCCCGGGTCTCCGGACCCCTATCGCCTAATTTTTTTCCGGACTATCAAATAAGACCTAAGGAACCATAGTCACCGCCCAGCCATGATCGTTCCTAGTTTTTTCTGTTTTTCGGCCAAAAAACTAGAATTCCGCGCGATTCCCATATTTTCGTGTCCTATAGCCCACGCCTTCCAAGTGAACCCGGGAACTCCGGACCCCTATCGCCTTAAATTTTACCGGACTATCAAATACGACCTAAGGAACCATAGTCACCGCCCAGCCATGATCATTCGTCATTTGTTGTGTTTTTCGGCCAAAAAACTAGAATTCCGCCCGATTACAATATTTTTGTGTGCTATTGCCCACCCTTCCAAGTGGTTCCGGGACCCCCGGATCCCTATCGCCTAAAATTTTTCCGGACTATCAAATACGACCTAAGGAACCATAGTATCCGCCCCGCCATGATCGTTCCTCATTTTTTGAGTTTTTCGGCCAAACAACTAGAATTCCGCGCGATCCCATATTTTCGTGTGCTATACCCACGCCTTCCAAGTGGTCCGTGGAGCCGTGGACCCCGATCGCCTAAAAATTTTCCGGACTATCAAATACGACCTAATGAACCATAGTCACCGCCCCGCCATGATCGTTCCTAGTGTTTTGCATTTTTCAGCCAAAAAACTAGAATTTCGCGCGATTTCCATATTTTCGTGTGCTATACCCACACATTCCGAGTGGTCCCAAGAGCCGCGGACTCCGATTGTCTAAAATTTTTCCGGGTAATCAAATACAACCTAAGGAACCATAGTATCCGCCCTGCCATGATCGTTCCTTATTTTTTGCGTTTTTCGGCCAAAAAACTAGAATTCCGCTCGATTACCATATTTTTATGTGCTATTGCCCATGCCTTCCGAGTGTGCCGGCCCGCCGGTTTTGGTTCGCCTAAAAAATTTTCGGGCCATCAATTAAGACCTAAGGAACCATAGTCACCGCCTCGCCATGATCGTTCCTCATTTTTTGCATTTTTTGGCCAAAGAACTAGAATTCTGCCCGATTCCCATATTTTTGTGTGCTATCGCCCACGCCTTCCGAGTGGGTCGGGCCCCCCGGAGCCGGATCGCCTAATAATTTCCGGACTATCAAATATGACCTAAGGAACCATAGTCACCGCCCCGCCATGATCGTTCCTAGTCTTTTGCGTTTTTCAGCCAAAAAACTAGAATTTCGCGCGATTTCCATATTTTCGTGTGCTTTAGCCCACGCCTTCCAAGGGGTCCCGGGAACCCCGAACCCCGATCGCCTAAAAATTTTCCGGGCCATCAAATACGACCTAAGGAACCATAGTAACCACCCCGCCATGATCGTTCCTCATGTTTTGCATTTTTCGGCCAAACAACTAGAATTCCGCACGATTTTCATATTTTTGTGTGTTATAGCCCACGCCTTCCGAGTGGTCCCAGGACCTCCTGACCCCTATCGCCTAAAATTTTTCCGGACTATCAAATACGACCTAAGGAACCATAGTATACGCCCCGCCATGATCGTTCCTCATTTTTTGCGTTTTTCGGCAAAACAACTAGAATTCCGCGCGATTCCCATATTTTTGTGTGTTATAGCCCACGCCTTCCGAGTGGTCCCGGGACCTCCGGACCCCTATCGCCTAATATTTTTCCGGACAATCAAATAAGACCAAAGGAACCATAGTCACCGCCCTGCCAAGATCTTTCAAAATTTTTTGAATGTTACTAAAAAATACATAGAATTTCGCCCGATTCCCATATTTTCGTGTGCTATACCCACGCATTCCGAGTGGTCCCAAGAGCCGCGGACCCCGATCGCCTAAAATTTTTCCGGGCAATCAAATACGACCTAAGGAACCATAGTATCCGCCCCGCCATGATCGTTCCTTATTTTTTGCGTTTTTCGGCCAAACAACTAGAATTCCTCGCGATTCCCATATTTTTGTGTGTTATAGCCCACACCTTCCGAGTGGTACCGGGACCTCCGGACCCCTATCTCCTAAAATTTTTCCGAACTATCAAATACGACCTTAAGGAACCATAGTACCGGCCCCGCCATGATCGTTCCTCATTTTTTGTGTTTTTCGGCCAAACAACTAGAATTCCGCACGATCCCATATTTATGTGTGTTATAGCCCACGCCTTCCGAGTGGTCCCGGTTCTCCGGACCCCTATCGCCTAGAATTTTTCCGGACTATCAAATAAGACCTAAGGAACCATAGTCACCGCCCAGCCATGATCATTCCTCATTTGTTTCATTTTTCGACCAAAAAACTAGAATTCCGCCCGATTACAATGTTTTTGTGTGCTATGGCCCACCCTTCCAAGTGGTTCCGGGACATCCGGACCCCGATCGCCAAAATATTTTTCCGGGCCGTCAAATACGACCTAAGGAACCATAGTAACCGCCCCGCCATCATCGTTTCTCATTTTTTGCATTTTTCGGCCAAAAAACTAGAATTACGCCCGATTCCCATATTTTTGTGTGCTATACCCACGCCTTCCAAGTGGTCCGGGGAGCCGTGGACCCCGATTGCCTAAAATTTTTCCGGACTATCAAATACGACCTAAGGTACCATAGTCACCGCACCACCATGATCGTTCCAAATGCTTTGCATTTTTCGGCCAAAAAACTAGAACTCCGCGCGATTTTCATATTTTAGTGTGCTATATAGCTTACGCTTTCCGAGTGGTCCCGGGAGCCGTGGACCCCGATCGCCTAAAATTTTCCGGGCCATCAAATATGACCTAAGGAACCATAGTCACCGCCCCATCATGATCGTTCCTCATTTATTGTGTTTTTCGGACATAAAACTAGAATTCCGCTCGATTACCATATTTTTGTGTGCTATTGCCCACGCCTTCCGAGTGGGCCGGGCCGCTGGTCTCGGATCGCCTAAAAAATTTTCGGGCCATCAATTAAGACCTAAGGAACCATAGCCACCGCCTCGCCATGATCGTTCCTCATTTTTTCCATTTTTTGGCCAAAGAACTAGAATTCCGCCCGATTCCCATATTTTTGTGTGCTATCGCCCACGGCTTCCGAGTGGGTCGGGCCCCCCGGAGCCGGATCGCCTAAAAATTTTCCGGACTATCAAATACGACCTAAGGAACCATAGTCACTGCCCCGCCATGATCGTTCCTAGTGTTTTGCGTTTTTCAGCCAAAAAACTAGAATTTCGCGCGATTTCCATATTTGCGTGTGCTATACCCACACATTCTGAGTGGTCCCAAGAGCCGCGGACCCCGATTGCCTACAATTTTTCCGGGTAATCAAATACAACCTAAGGAACCATAGTATCCGCCCCGCCATGATCGTTCCTTATTTTTTGCGTTTTTCGGCCAAACAACTAGAATTCCGCGCGATTCCCATATTTTTGTGTGTTATAGCCCACACCTTCCGAGTGGTCCCGGGACCTCCGGACCCCTATCGCCTAAAATTTTTCCGGATTATCAAATACGACCTAAGGAACCATAGTATTCGCCCCGCCATGATCGTTCCTCATTTTTTGTGTTTTTCGGCCAAACAACTAGAATTTCGCACGATCCCATATTTTTGTGTGTTATAGCCTACGCCTTCCGAGTGGTCCCGGGTCTCCGGGCCCCTATCGCCTAAAATTTTTCCAGACTATCAAATAAGACCTAAGGAACCGTAGTCACCGCCCAGCCATGATCGTTCCTAGTTTTTTCTGTTTTTTGGCCAAAAAACTAGAATTCCGCGCGATTCCCATATTTCCGTGTCCTATAGCTCACGCCTTCCAAGTGAACCCGGGAACTCCGGACCCCTATCGCCTAAAATTTTTCCGGACTATCAAATACGACCTAAGGAACCATAGTCACCGCCCAACCATGATCATTCCTCATTTGTTGCGTTTTTCGGCCAAAATACTAGAATTCCGCCCGATTACAATGTTTTTGTGTGCTATTGCCCACCCTTCCAAGTGGTTCCGGGACCCCCGGACCCCGATCGCCTAAAATTTTTTCGGGCCGTTAAATACGACCTAAGGAACCATAGTAACCGCCCCGCCATCATCGTTTCTCATTTTTTGCATTTTTCGGCCAAAAAACTAGAATTACGCCCGATTCCCATATTTTCGTGTGCTATACCCACGCCTTCCAAGTGGTCCGGGGAGCCGCGGACCCCGATCGCCTAAAATTTTTTCGGACTATCAAATACGACCTAAGGTACCATAGTCACTGCCCCACCATGATCGTTCCAAATGCTTTGCATTTTTCGGCCAAAAAACTAGAACTCTGCGCGATTTGCATATTTTAGTGTGCTATATAGCTTACGCTTTCCGAGTGGTCCCGGGAGCCGTGGACCCCGGTCGCCTAAAATTTTCCGGGCCATCAAATATGACCTAAGGAACTATAGTCACCGCCCCGTCATGATCGTTCCTCATTTATTGCATTTTTGGGCCAAAAAACTAGAATTCCGCTCGATTACCATATTTTTGTGTGCTATTGCCCACGCCTTCCGAGTGGGTCGGGCCCCCCGGAGCCGAATCGCCTAAAAATTTTCCGGACTATCAAATACGACCTAAGGAACCATAGTCACCGCCCCGCCATGATCGTTCCTAGTGTTTTGCATTTTTCAGCCAAAAAACTAGAATTTCGCGCGATTTCCATATTTTCGTGTGCTATACCCACACATTCCGAGTGGTCCCAAGAGCCGCGGACTCCGATTGTCTAAAATTTTTCCAGGTAATCAAATACAACCTAAGGAACCATAGTATCCGCCCCGCCATGATCGTTCCTTATTTTTTGCGTTTTTCGGCCAAACAACTAGAATTCCGCGCGATTCCCATATTTTTGTGTGTTATAGCCCACACCGTCCAAGTGGTCCCGGGACCTCCGGACCCCTATCGCCTAAAATTTTTCCGGATTGTCAAATACGACCTAAGGAACCATAGTATTCGCCCCGCCATGATCGTTCCTCATTTTTTGTGTTTTTCGGCCAAACAACTAGAATTTCGCACGATCCCATATTTTTGTGTGTTATAGCCTACGCCTTCCGAGTGGTCCCGGGTCTCCGGGCCCCTATCGCCTAAAATTTTTCCAGACTATCAAATAAGACCTAAGGAACCGTAGTCACCGCCCAGCCATGATCGTTCCTAGTTTTTTCTGTTTTTCGGCCAAAAAACTAGAATTCCGCGCGATTCCCATATTTCCGTGTCCTATAGCTCACGCCTTCCAAGTGAACCCGGGAACTCCGGACCCCTATCGCCTAAAATTTTTCTGGACTATCAAATATGACCTAAGGAACCATAGTCACTGCCCAACCATGATCATTCCTCATTTGTTGCGTTTTTCGGCCAAAAACTAGAATTCCGCCCGATTACAATGTTTTTGTGTGCTATTGCCCACCCTTCCAAGTGGTTCCGGGACCCCCGGACCCCGATCGCCTAAAATTTTTCCGGGCCGTCAAATACGACCTAAGGAACCATAGTAACCGCCCCGCCATCATCGTTTCTCATTTTTTGCATTTTTCGGCCAAAAAACTAGAATTACGCCCGATTCCCATATTTTCGTGTGCTATACCCACGCCTTCCAAGTGGTCCGGGGAGCCGCGGACCCCGATCGCCTAAAATTTTTTCGGACTATCAAATACGACCTAAGGTACCATAGTCACCGCCCCACCATGATCGTTCCAAATGCTTTGCATTTTTCGGCCAAAAAACTAGAACTCTGCGCGATTTGCATATTTTAGTGTGCTATATAGCTTACGCTTTCCGAGTGGTCCCGGGAGCCGTGGACCCCGGTCGCCTAAAATTTTCCGGGCCATCAAATATGACCTAAGGAACTATAGTCACCGCCCCGTCATGATCGTTCCTCATTTATTGCATTTTTGGGCCAAAAAACTAGAATTCCGCTCGATTACCATATTTTTGTGTGCTATTGCCCACGCCTTCCGAGTGGGTCGGGCCCCCCGGAGCCGATCGCCTAAAAATTTTCCGGACTATCAAATACGACCTAATGAACCATAGTCACCGCCCCGCCATGATCGTTCCTAGTGTTTTGCATTTTTCAGCCAAAAAACTAGAATTTCGCGCGATTTCCATATTTTCGTGTGCTATACCCACACATTCCGAGTGGTCCCAAGAGCCGCGGACTCCGATTGTCTAAAATTTTTCCGGGTAATCAAATACAACCTAAGGAACCATAGTATCCGCCCCGCCATGATCGTTCCTTATTTTTTGCGTTTTTCGGCCAAACAACTAGAATTCCGCGCGATTCCCATATTTTTGTGTGTTATAGCCCACACCGTCCGAGTGGTCCCGGGACCTCCGGACCCCTATCGCCTAAAATTTTTCCGGATTATCAAATACGACCTAAGGAACCATAGTATTCGCCCCGCCATGATCGTTCCTCATTTTTTGTGTTTTTCGGCCAAACAACTAGAATTTCGCACGATCCCATATTTTTGTGTGTTATAGCCTACGCCTTCCGAGTGGTCCCGGGTCTCCGGGCCCCTATCGCCTAAAATTTTTCCAGACTATCAAATAAGACCTAAGGAACCGTAGTCACCGCCCAGCCATGATCGTTCCTAGTTTTTTCTGTTTTTCGGCCAAAAAACTAGAATTCCGCGCGATTCCCATATTTTCGTGTCCTATAGCTCACGCCTTCCAAGTGAACCCGGGAACTCCGGACCCCTATCGCCTAAAATTTTTCCGGACTATCAAATACGACCTAAGGAACCATAGTCACCGCCCAACCATGATCATTCCTCATTTGTTGCGTTTTTCGGCCAAAAAACTAGAATTCCGCCCGATTACAATGTTTTTGTGTGCTATTGCCCACCATTCCAAGTGGTTCCGGGACCCCCGGACCCCGATCGCCTAAAATTTTTCCGGGCCATCAAATACGACCTAAGGAACCATAGTAACCGCCCCGCCATCATCGTTTCTCATTTTTTGAATTTTTCGGCCAAAAAACTAGAATTACGCCCGATTCCCATATTTTCGTGTGCTATACCCACGCCTTCCAAGTGGTCCGGGGAGCCGCGGACCCCGATCGCCTAAAAAATTTTCGGACTATCAAATACGACCTAAGGTACCATAGTCACCGCCCCACCATGATCGTTCCAAATGCTTTGCATTTTTCGGCCAAAAAACTAGAACTCTGCGCGATTTGCATATTTTAGTGTGCTATATAGCTTACGCTTTCCGAGTGGTCCCGGGAGCCGTGGACCCCGGTCGCCTAAAATTTTCCGGGCCATCAAATATGACCTAAGGAACTATAGTCACCGTCCCGTCATGATCATTCCTCATTTATTGCATTTTTGGGCCAAAAAACTAGAATTCCGCTCGATTACCATATTTTTGTGTGCTATTGCCCACGCCTTCCGAGTGGGCCGGGCCGCCGGTCTCGGATCGCCTAAAAAATTTTCGGGCCATCAATTAAGACCTAAGGAACCATAGTCACCGCCTCGCCATGATCGTTCCTCATTTTTTGCATTTTTTGGCCAAAGAACTAGAATTCCGCCCGATTCCCATATTTTTGTGTGATATCGCCCACGCCTTCCGAGTAGGTCGGGCCCCCCGGAGCCGGATCGCCTAAAAATTTTCCGGACTATCAAATACGACATAAGGAACCATAGTCACCTCCCCGCCATGATCGTTCCTAGTCTTTTGCGTTTTTCAGCCAAAAAACTAGAATTTCGCGCGATTTCCATATTTTCGTGTGCTTTAGCCCACGCCTTCCAAGGGGTCCTTGGAACCCCGAACCCCGATAGCCTAAAAATTTTCCGGGCCATCAAATATGACCTAAGGAACAATATTAACCACCCCGCCATGATCGTTCCTCATTTTTTGCGTTTTTCGGCCAAACAACTAGAATTCCGCGCGATTCCCATATTTTTGTGTGTTAAAGCCCATGCCTTCCGAGTGGTCCCAAGACCTCCTGACCCCTATAGCCTAAAATTTTTCCAGACTATCAAATACAACCCAAGGAACCATAGTATCCACCCCGCCATGATCGTTCCTCTTTTTTTGCGTTTTTCGGCCAAACAACTAGAATTCCGCGCGATTCCCATATTTTTGTGTGTTATAGACCACGCCTTCCGAATGGTCCCGGGACCTCCGGACCCCTATCGTCTAATATTTTTCCGGACTATCAAATAAGACCAAAGGAACCATAGTCACCGCCCTACCAAGATCTTTCTAAATTTTTTGAATGTTACTAAAAAAGACCTAGAATTTCGCCCGATTCCCATATTTTCGTGTGCTATACCCACACATTCCGAGTGGTCCCAAGAGTCGCGGAACCCGATCGCCTAAAATTTTTTCGGGTAATCAAATACAACCTAAGGAACCATAGTATCTGCCCCACCATGATCTTTCCTTATTTTTTGCATTTTTCGGCCAAACAGCTAGAATTATGCGCGATTCCCACATTTTTGTGTGTTATAGCCCACACCTTCCGAGTGGTCCCGGGACCTCCGGACCCCTATCGCCTAAAATCTTTCCGGACTATCAAATACGACCTAAGGAACCATAGTATCTGCCCCGCCATGATCGTTCCTCATTTTTTGTGTTTTTCGGCCAAACAACTAGAATTCCGCACGATCCCATATTTTTGTGTGTTATAGCCTACGCCTTCCGAGTGGTCCCGGGTCTCCGGACCCCTATCGCCTAAAATTTTTCCGGACTATCAAATGAGACCTAAGGAACTATAGTCACCGCCCAGCCATGATCGTTCCTAGTTTTTTCTGTTTTTCGGCCAAAAAACTAGAATTCCGCGCGATTCCCATATTTTCGTGTCCTATAGCCCACGCCTTCCAAGTGAACCCGGGAACTCCGGACCCCTGTCGCCTAAAATTTTACCGGACTATCAAATACGACCTAAGGAACCATAGTCACCGCCCAGCCATGATCATTCCTCATTTGTTGCATTTTTCGGCCAAAAAACTAGAATTCCGCCCGATTACAATGTTTTTGTGTGCTATTGCCCACCCTTCCAAGTGGTTCCGGGACCCCCGGACCCCGATCGCCTAAAAATTTTCCGGGCCATCAAATACGACCTAAGGAACCATAGTAACCACCCCGCCATCATCGTTTCTCATTTTTTGCATTTTTCGGCCAAAAAACTAGAATTACGCCCGATTCCCATATTTTCGTGTGCTATACCCACGCCTTCCAAGTGGTCCGGGGATCCGCGGACCCCGATCGCCTAAAATTTTTCCGGACTATCAAATACGACCTAAGGTACCATAGTCACCGCCCCACCATGATCGTTCCAAATGCTTTGCATTTTTCGGCCAAAAAACTAGAACTCCGCACGATTTGCATATTTTAGTGTGCTATATAGCTTACGCTTTCCGAGTGGTCCCGGGAGCCGTGGACCCCGGTCGCCTAAAATTTTCCGGGCCATCAAATATGACCTAAGGAACCATAGTCACCGCCCCGTCATGATCGTTCCTCATTTATTGCGTTTTTCGACCAAAAAACTAGAATTTCGCTCGATTACCATATTTTTGTGTGCTATTGCCCACGCCTTCCGAGTGGGCTAGGCTGCCGGTCTCGGATCGCCTAAAAAATTTCCGGGCCATCAATTAAGATCTTAGGAACCATAGTCACCGCCTCGCCATGATCGTTCCTCATTTTTTGCATTTTTTGGCCAAAGAACTAGAATTCCACCCGATTCCCATATTTTTGTGCGCTATCGCCCACGCCTTCCGAGTGGGTCGGGCCCCCCGGAGCCGGATCGCCCAAAAATTTTTCGGACTATCAAATACGACATAAGGAACCATAGTGACCTGCCCGCCATGATCGTTCCTAGTCTTTAGCGTTTTTCAGCCAAAAAACTAGAATTTCGCGCGATTTCCATATTTTCGTGTGCTTTAGCCCACGCCTTCCAAGGGGTCCTTGGAACCCCGAACCCCGATCGCCTAAAAATTTTTCGGGTCATCAAATATGACCTAAGGAACCATATTAACCACACCGCCATGATCGTTCCTCATTTTTTGCGTTTTTCGGGCAAACAACTAGAATTCCGCCCGATTCCCATATTTTTGTGTGTTATAGCCCACGCCTTCCGAGTGGTCCCGGGACCTCCTGCCCCCTATCGCCTAAAATTTTTCCGGACAATCAAATACGACCTAAGGTACCATAGTCACCGCCCCACCATAATCGTTCCTCATTTTTTGCGTTTTTCGGCCAAACAACTAGAATTCCGCGCGATACCCATATTTTTGTGTGTTATAGCCCACGCCTTCCGAATGGTCCCGGGACCTCCGGACCCCTATCGTCTAACATTTTTCCGGACTATCAAATAAGACCAAAGGAACCATAGTCACCGCCCTACCTAGATCTTTCTAAATTTTTTGAATGTTACTAAAAAAGACCTAGAATTTCGCCCGATTCCCATATTTTCGTGTGCTATACCCACACATTCCGAGTGGTCCAAAGAGCCGCGGACCCCGATCGCCTAAAATTTTTCCGGGTAATCAAATACGACCTAAGGAACCATAGTATCTGCCCCGCCATGATCGTTCCTTATTTTTTTCGTTTTTCGGCCAAACAGCTAGAATTCCGCGCGATTCCCACATTTTTGTGTGTTATAGCCCACACCTTCCGAGTGGTCCCGGGACCTCCGGACCCCTATCGCCTAAAATTTTTCCGGACTATCAAATACGACCTAAGGAACCATAGTATCTGCCCCGCCATGATCGTTCCTCATTTTTTGTGTTTTTCGGCCAAACAACTAGAATTCCGCACGATCCCATATTTTTGTGTGTTATAGCCTACGCCTTTCCGAGTGGTCCCGGGTCTCCGGACCCCTATCGCCTAAAATTTTTCCGGACTATAAAATAAGACCTAAGGAACCATAGTCACCGCCCAGCCATGATCGTTCCTAGTTTTTTCTGTTTTTCGGCCAAAAAACTAGAATTTCGCGCGATTCCCATATTTTCGTGTCCTATAGCCCACGCCTTCCAAGTGAACCCGGGAACTCCGGACCCCTGTCGCCTAAAATTTTACCGGACTATCAAATACGACCTAAGGAACCATAGTCACCGCCCAGCCATGATCATTCCTCATTTGTTGCATTTTTCGGCCAAAAAACTAGAATTCCGCCCGATTACAATGTTTTTGTGTGCTATTGCCCACCCTTCCAAGTGGTTCCGGGACCCCCGGACCCCGATCGCCTAAAAATTTTCCGGGCCATCAAATACGACCTAAGGAACCATAGTAACCGCCCCGCCATCATCGTTTCTCATTTTTTGCATTTTTCGGCCAAAAAACTAGAATTACGCCCGTTTCCCATATTTTCATGTGCTATACCCACGCCTTCCAAGTGGTCCGGGGAGCCGCGGACCCCGATCGCCTAAAATTTTTCCGGACTATCAAATACGACCTAAGGTATCATAGTCACCGCCCCACCATGATCGTTCCAAATGCTTTGCATTTTTCGGCCAAAAAACTAGAACTCCGCACGATTTGCATATTTTAGTGTGCTATATAGCTTACGCTTTCCGAGTGGTCCCGGGAGCCGTGGAGCCCGGTCGCCTAATATTTTCCTGGCCATCAAATATGACCTAAGGAACCATAGTCACTGCCCCGTCATGATCGTTCCTCATTTATTGCATTTTTCGACCAAAAAACTAGAATTCCGCTCGATTACCATATTTTTGTGTGCTATTGCCCACGCCTTCCGAGTGGGCCGGGCCGCCGGTCTCGGATCGCCTAAAAAATTTCCAGGCCATCAATTAAGATCTAAGGAACCATAGTCACCGCCTCGCCATGATCGTTCCTCATTTTTTGCATTTTTTGGCCAAAGAACTAGAATTCCACCCGATTCCTATATTTTTGTGCGCTATCGCCCACGCCTACCGAGTGGGTAGGGCCCCCCGGAACCGGATCGCCTAAAAATTTTCCGGACTATCAAATACAACATAAGGAACCATAGTCACCTCCCCACCATGATCGTTCCTAGTCTTTTGCGTTTTTCAGCCAAAAAACTAGAATTTCGCGCGATTTCCATATTTTCGTGTGCGCCTTCCAAGGGGTCCCGGAAACCCCGAACCCCGATCGCCTAAAAATTTTCCGGGTCATCAAATACGACCTAAGGAACCATATTAACCACCCCGCCATGATCGTTCCTCATTTTTTGCGTTTTTCGGGCAAACAACTAGAATTCCGCCCGATTCCCATATTTTTGTGTGTTATAGCCCACGCCTTCCGAGTGGTCCCGGGACCTCCTGCCCCCTATCGCCTAATATTTTTCCGGACTATCAAATAAGACCAAACGAACCATAGTCACCGCCCTGCCAAGATCTTTCCAAATTTTTTGCATGTGCTATACCCACGCATTCCTAGAATTTCGCCCGATTCCCATATTTTCGTGTGCTATACCCACGCATTCCCAGTGGTCCCAATAGCCGTGGACCCCGATCGCCTAAAATTTTTCCGGGCAATCAAATAAGACCTAAGGAACCATAGTATCCGCCCCGCCATGATCGTTCCTTATTTTTTGCGTTGTTCGGCCAAACAACTAGAATTCCGCGCGATTCACATATTTTTGTGTGTTATAGCCTACACCTTCCGAGTGGTCCCGGGACCTCCGGACTCCTATCGCCTAAAATTTTTCCGGACTATCAAATACGGCCTAAGGAACCATAGTATCCGCCCCACCATGATCGTTCCTCATTTTTTGTGTTTTTCGGCCAAATAACTAGAATTCCGCGTGATCCCATATTTTTGTGTGTTATAGCCCACGCCTTCCGAGTGGTCCCGGGTCTCCGGACCCCTATCGCCTAAAATTTTTCCAGACTATCAAATAAGACCTAAGGAACCATAGTCACCGCCCAGCCATGATCGTTCCTAGTTTTTTCTGTTTTTCGGCCAAAAACCTAGAATTCCGCGCGATTCCCATATTTTCGTATGCTATAGCCCACGCCTTCCAAGTGAACCCGGGAACTCCGGACCCCTATCGCCTAAAATTTTTTCGGACTATCAAATACGACCTAAGGAACCATAGTCACCGCCCAGCCATGATCATTCCTCATTTGTTGCATTTTTCGACCAAAAAACTAGAATTCCGCCCGATTACAATGTTTTTGTGTGCTATTGCCCACCCTTCCAAGTGGTTCCGGGACCCCCGGACCCCGATGGCCTAAAATTTGTCCGGGCCGTCAAATACGACCTAAGGAACCATAGTAACCGCCCCGCCATCACTGTTTCTCATTTTTTGCATTTTTCGGCCAAAAAACTAGAATTACGCCCGATTCCCATATTTTCGTGTGTTATACCCACGCCTTCCAAGTGGTCCGGGGAGCCGCGGACCCCGATCGCCTAAAATTTTTCCGGACTATCAAATACGACCTAAGGTACCATAGTCACCGCCCCACCATGATCATTCCAAATGCTTTGCATTTTTCGGCCAAAAAACAAGAACTCCGTGCGATTTGCATATTTTAGTGTGCTATATAGCTTACGCTTTCCGAGTGGTCCCGGGAGCCGTGGACCCCGATAGCCTAAAATTTTCCGGGCCATCAAATATGACCTAAGGAACCATAGTCACTGCCCCGTCATGATCGTTCCTCATTTATTGCGTTTTTCGGCCAAAAAACTAGAATTCCGCTCGATTACCATATTTTTGTGTGCTATTGCCCACGCCTTCCGAGTGGGCCGGGCCGCCGGTCTCGGATCGCCTAAAAAATTTTTGGGCCATCAATTAAGACCTAAGGAACCATAGTCACCGCCTCGCCATGATCGTTCCTCATTTTTGCATTTTTTGGCCAAAGAACTAGAATTCCGCCCGATTCCCATATTTTTGTGTGCTATCGCCCACGCCTTCCGAGTGGGTCGGGCCCCCCGGAGCCGGATCGCCTAAAAATTTTCCGGACTATCAAATACGACCTAAGGAACCATAATCACCGCCCCGCCATGATCGTTCCTAGTCTTTTGCATTTTTCAGCCAAAAAACTAGAATTTCGCACGATTTCCATATTTTCGTGTGCTTTAGCCCACGCCTTCCAAGGGGTCCCGGGAACCCCGAACCCCGATCGCCTAAAAATTTTCCGGGCAATCAAATACGACCTAAGGAACCATAGTAACCACCCCACCATGATCGTTCCTCATTTTTTGCATTTTTCGGCCAAAAAACTAGAATTCCGCGCGATTCCCATATTTTTGTGTGTTATAGCCCACGCCTTCCGAGTGGTCCCGGGACCTCCTGACCCCTATCGCCTAAAATATTTCCGGACTATCAAATACGACCTAAGGAACCATAGTATCCGCCCCGCCATGATCGTTCCTCATTTGTTTGCGTTTTTCGGCCAAACAACTAGAATTCCGCGCGATTCCCATATTTTTGTGTGTTATAGCCCACGCCTTCCGAGTGGTCCCGGGACCTCCGGACCCCTATCGCCTAATATTTTTCCGGACTATCAAATAAGACCAAAGGAACCATAGTCACCGCCCTGTCAAGATCTTTCCACATTTTTTGCATGTTACTTAAAAAGACCTAGAATTTCGCCCGATTCCCATATTTTCGTGTGCTATACCCACGCATTCCGAGTGGTCCCAAGAGCCGCGGACCCCGATCGCCTAAAATTTTTCTGGGCAATCAAATACGACCTAAGGAACCATAGTATCAGCCCCGCCATGATCGTTCCTTATTTTTTGCATTTTTCGGCAAACAACTAGAATTCCGCGCGATTCCCATATTTTTGTGTGTTATAGCCCACACCTTCCGAGTGGTCCCGGGACCTCCAGACCCCTATCGCTTAAAATTTGTCCGGACTATCAAATACGACCTAAGGAACCATAGTATCCGCCCCGCTATGATCGTTCCTCATTTTTTGTGTTTTTCGGCCAAACAACTAGAATTCCGCGCGATCCCATATTTTTCTGTATAGCCCACGCCTTCCAAGTGAACTTGGGAACTCCGGACCCCTATCCCCTAAAATTTTTCCGAACTATCAAATACGACCTAAGGAACCATAGTCACCGCCCCGCCATGATCATTCCTAGTCTTTTGCATTTTTCAGCCAAAAAACTAGAATTTCGCGCGATTTCCATATTTTTGTGTGCTTTAGCCCACGCCTTCCAAGGGGTCCCGGGAACCCCGATCCCCGTTCGCCTAAAAATTTTCCGGGCCATCAAATACGACCTAAGGAACCATAGTAACCACCCCTCCATGATCGTTCCTCATTTTTTGCGTTTTTCGGCCAAACAGGTAGAATTCTGCGCGATTCCCAAATTTTTGTGTGTTATAGCCCAAGCCTTCCGAGTGGTCCCGGGACCTCCTGACCCCTATCGCCTAAAAAGTTTTCGGACTATCAAATACGACCAAAGGAACCATAGTATCTGCCCCGCCATGATCGTTCCTCATTTTTTGCGTTTTTCGGCCAAACAGGTAGAATTCTGCGCGATTCCCAAATTTTTGTGTGTTATAGCCCAAGCCTTCCGAGTGGTCCCGGGACCTCCTGACCCCTATCGCCTAAAAATTTTTCGGACTATCAAATACGACCAAAGGAACCATAGTATCCGCCACGCCATGATCGTTCCTCATTTTTTGCGTTTTTCGGCCAAACAACTAGAATTCCGCGCGATTCCCATATTTTTGTGTGTTTTAGCCCACGCCTTCCGAGTGGTCCCGGGACCTCCGGACCCCTATCGCCTAATATTTTTACGGACTATCAAATAAGACCTAAGGAACCATAGTCACCGCCCCGCCATGATCTTTCCACATTTTTTGCATGTTACTTAAAAAGACCTAGAATTTCGCCCGATTCCCATATTTTCGTGTGCTATACCCACGCATTCCGAGTGGTCCCAAGAGCCGCGGACCCCGATCGCCTAAAATTTTTCCGGGCAATCAAATACGACCTAAGGAACCATAGTATCTGCCCCGCCATGATCGTTCCTTATTTTTTTACGTTTTTCGGCCAAACAACTAGAATTCCGCGCGATTCCCATATTTTTGTGTGTTATAGCCCACACCTTCCGAGTGGTCCCGGGACCTCCAGACCCCTAACGCTTAAAATTTGTCCGGACTATCAAATACGACCTAAGGAACCATAGTATCCACCCCGCCATGATCGTTCCTCATTTTTTGTGTTTTTCGGCCAAACAACTAGAATTCCGCGCGATCCCATATTTTTGTGTATAGCCCACGCCTTCCGAGTGGTCCCGGGTCTCCGGACCCCTATCGTCTAAAATTTTTCCGGACTATCAAATAAGACCTAAGGAACCATAGTCACCGCCCAGCCATAATCGTTCCTAGTTTTTTCTATTTTTCGGCCAAAAAACTAGAATTCCGCGCGATTCCCATATTTTCGTGTCCTATAGCCCATGCCTTCCAAGTGAACCCGGGAACTCCGGACCCCTATCGCCTAAAATTTTTCCGGACTATCAAATACAACCTAAGAAACCATAGTCACCGCCCAGCCATGATCATTCCTCATTTGTTGCGTTTTTCGGCCAAAAAACTAGAATTACGCCCGATTCCCATATTTTCGTGTGCTATACCCACGCCTTCCAAGTGGTCCGGGGAGCCGCGGACCCCGATTGCCTAAAATTTTTCCGGACTATCAAATACGACCTAAGGTACCATAGTCACCGCCCCACCATGATCATTCCAATTGCTTTGCAATTTTTGGCTAAAAAACTAGAACTCCGCGCGATTTGCATATTTTAGTGTGCTATATAGCTTACGCTTTCTGAGTGGTCCCGGAAGCCGTGGACCCCGATAGCCTAAAATTTTCCGGGCCATCAAATACGACCTAAGGAACCATAGTAACCGCCCCGCCATGATAGTTCCTCATTTATTGCATTTTTCGGCCAAAAAACTAGAATTCCGCTCGATTACAATATTTTTGTGTGCTATTGCCCACGCCTTCCTAGTGTTCCCGGGACCTCCGGACCCCTATCGCCTAATAATTTTCCGGGCCATCAAATATGACCTAAGGAACCATAGTCACCGCCCCGTCATGATCGTTCCTCATTTATTGCGTTTTTCGGCCAAAAAACTAGAATTCCGCTCGATTACCATATTTTTGTGTGCTATTGCCCACGCCTTCCGAGTGGTCCCAAGAGCCGCCGACCCCGATCGCCTAAAATATTTCCGGGCAATCAAATACGACCTAAGGAACCATAGTATCCGCCACGCCATGATCGATCCTTATTTTTTGCGTTTTTCGGCCAAACAACTAGAATTACGCTCGATTCCTATATTTTTGTGTGTTATAGCCCACACCTTCCGAGTGGTCCCGGGACCTCCGGACCCCTATCGCCTAAAATTTTTCCGGACTATCAAATAAGACCTAAGGAACTATAGTCACCGCCCAGCCATGATCGTTCCTAGTGTTTTCCGTTTTTCGGCCAAAAAACTAGAATTCCGCGCGATTCCCATATTTTCGTGTCCTATAGCCCACGCCTTCCAAGTGAACTTGGGAACTCCGGACCCCTATCCCCTAAAATTTTTCCGGACTATCAAATACGACCTAAGGAACCATAGTCACCGCCCCGCCATGATCATTCCTAGTCTTTTGCATTTTTCAGCCAAAAAACTAGAATTTCGCGCGATTTCCATATTTTCGTGTGCTTTAGCCCACGCCTTCCAAGGGGTCCCGGGAACCCCGATCCCCGTTCGCCTAAAAATATTTTCCGGGCCATCAAATACGACCTAAGGAACCATAGTAACCACCCCACCATTATCGTTCCTCATTTTTTGCATTTTTCGTCCAAACAACTAGAATTCCGCGCGATTCCCATATTTTTGTGTGTTATAGCCCACGCCTTCCAAGTGGTCCCGGGACCTCCGGACCCCTATCGCCTAATATTTTTCCGGACTATCAAATAATACCAAAGGAACTATAGTCACCGCCCAGCCATGATCGTTCCTAGTGTTTTCCGTTTTTCGGCCAAAAAACTAGAATTCCGCGCGATTCCCATATTTTCGTGTCCTATAGCCCACGCCTTCCAAGTGAACTTGGGAACTCCGGACCCCTATCCCCTAAAATTTTTCCGGACTATCAAATACGACCTAAGGAACCATAGTCACCGCCCCGCCATGATCATTCCTAGTCTTTTGCATTTTTCAGCCAAAAAACTAGAATTTCGCGCGATTTCCATATTTTCGTGTGCTTTAGCCCACGCCTTCCAAGGGGTCCCGGGAACCCCGATCCCCGTTCGCCTAAAAATTTTCCGGGCCATCAAATACGACCTAAGGAACCATAGTAACCACCCCTCCATGATCGTTCCTCATTTTTTGCATTTTTCGGCCAAACAGGTAGAATTCTGCGCGATTCCCAAATTTTTGTGTGTTATAGCCCAAGCCTTCCGAGTGGTCCCGGGACCTCCTGACCCCTATCGCCTAAAAATTTTTCGGACTATCAAATACGACCAAAGGAACCATAGTATCCGCCCCGCCATGATCGTTCCTCATTTTTTGCGTTTTTCGGCCAAACAACTAGAATTCCGCGCGATTCCCATATTTTTGTGTGTTTTAGCCCACGCCTTCCGAGTGGTCCCGGGACCTCCGGACCCCTATCGCCTAATATTTTTACGGACTATCAAATAAGACCTAAGGAACCATAGTCACCGCCCCGCCATGATCGTTCCTCATTTTTTTGCGTTTTTTGGCCAAACAACTAGAATTCCGCGCGATTCCCATATTTTTGTGTGTTATATCCCACGCCTTCCGAGTGGTCCCGGGACCTCCGGACCCCTATCCCCTAATATTTTTCCGGACTATCAAATAAGAACAAAGGAACCATAGTCACCGCCATGTCAAGATCTTTCCACATTTTTTGCATGTTACTGAAAAAGACCTAGAATTTCGCCCGATTCCCATATTTTCGTGTGCTATACCCACGCATTCTGAGTGGTCCCAAGAGCCGCAGACCCTGATCGCCTAAAATTTTTCCGGGCAATCAAATACCACCTAAGGAACCATAGTATCTGCCCCGCCATGATCGTTCCTTATTTTTTTGCGTTTTTCGGCCAAACAACTAGAATTCCGCGCGATTCCCATATTTTTGTGTGTTATAGCCCACACCTTCCGAGTGGTCCCGGGACCACCAGACCCCTATCGCCTAATATTTTTCCGGACTATCAAATAAGACCAAAGGAACCATAGTATCCGCCCCGCCATGATTGTTCCTCATTTTTTGCGTTTTTCCGCCAAAAAACTAGAATTCCGCTCGATTACCATATTTTTGTGTGCATATTGCCCACGCCTTCCGAGTGGTCCCAAGAGCCGCGGACCCCGATCGCCTAAAATATTTCCGGGCAATCAAATACGACCTAAGGAACCATAGTATCCGCCACGCCATGATCGTTCCTTATTTTTTGCATTTTTCGGCCAAACAACTAGAATTCCACGCGATTCCCATATTTTTGTGTGTTATAGCCCACGCCTTCCGAGTGGTCCCGGGACCTCCGGACCCCTATCGCCTAATATTTTTCCGGACTATCAAATAAGACCAAAGGAATCATAGTCACCGCCCTGTCAAGAGCTTTCCATATTTTTTGCATGTTACTGAAAAAGACCTAGAATTTCGCCCGATTCCCATATTTTCGTGTGCTATACCCACGCATTCTGAGTGGTCCCAAGAGCCGCGGACCCCGATCGCCTAAAATTTTTTCGGGCAATCAAATACGACCTAAGGAACCATAGTATCTGCCCTGCCTTGATCATTCCTTATTTTTTTGCGTTTTTCGGCCAAACAACTAGAATTCCGCGCGATTCCCATATTTTTGTGTGTTATAGCCCACACCTTCCGAGTGGTCCCGGGACCTCCGGACCCCTATCGCCTAAAATTTTTCCGGACTATCAAATACGACCTAAGGAACCATAGTCACCGCCCAGCCATGATCATTCCTCATTTGTTGTGTTTTTCGGCCAAAATACTGGAATTCTGCCTGATTTTGATATTTTTGTGTGCTATTGCCCACCCTTCCAAGTGGTTCCTGGACCCCCGGACCCCGATCGCCTAGGACCTAAGGAACCAGAGTCACCGCCTCGCCATGATCGTTCCTCATTTTTTGCATTTTTCGGCCAAAAAACTAGAATTACGCCCGATTCCCATATTTTCGTGTGCTATACCCACGCCTTCCAAGTGGTAAGGGGAGTCGCGGACCCCGATCGCCTAAAATTTTTCCGGACTATCAAATACGACCTAAGGTACCATAGTCACCGCCCCACCATGATCGTTCCAAATGCTTTGCATTTTTCGGCCAAAAAACTAGAAATCCGCGCGATTTGCATATTTTAGTGTGCTATAGCTTACGCCTTCCGAGTGGTCCCGGGAGCCGTGGACCCCGATCGCCAAAAATTTTCCGGTCCATCAAATACGACCTAAGGAACCATAGTCACCGCCCCGCCATGATCGTTCCTCATTTATTGCGTTTTTCGGCCAAAAAACTTGAATTCCGCTCGATTACCATATTTTTGTGTGCTATTGCCCACGCCTTCCGAGTGGGCCGAGCCGCCGGACTCGAATCGCCAAAAAATTTTTCGGGCCATCAATTAGGACCTAAGGAACCATAGTCACCGCCTCGCCATGATCGTTCCTCATTTTTTGCATTTTTTGGCCAAAAAACTAGAATTCCGCCCGATTATCATATTTTTGTGTGTTGTCGCCCACGCCCTCCGAGTGGGTCGGGCCCCCAGGAGCCGGATCGCCTAAAAATTTTCCGGACTATCAAATACGACCTAAGGAACCATAGTCACCGCCCCGCCATGATCGTTCCTAGTCTTTTGCGTTTTTCAGCCAAAAAACTAGAATTCCGCGCGATTTCCATATTTTCTTGTGCTTTAGCCCACGCCTTCCAAGGGATCCCGGGAACCCCGAACCCCGATCGCCTAAAAATTTTCTGGGCCATCCAATACGACCTAAGGAACCATAGTAACCACCCCACCATTATCGTTCCTCATTTTTTGCATTTTTCGTCCAAACAACTAGAATTCCGCGCGATTCCCATATTTTTGTGTGTTATAGCCCACGCCTTCCAAGTGGTCCCGGGACCTCCGGACCCCTATCGCCTAATATTTTTCCGGACTATCAAATAATACCAAAGGAACCATAGTCACCGCCCTGCCAAGATCTTTCCACATTTTTTGCATGTTACTGAAAAAGATCTAAAATTTCGCCCGATTACCATATTTTCGTGTGCTATACCCACGCATTCCGAGTGGTCCCTAGAGCCGCGGACTCCGATCGCCTAAAATTTTTTCGGGCAATCAAATACAACCTAAGGAACCATAGTATCCACCCCGCCATGATCGTTCCTTATTTTTTGCGTTTTTCGGCCAAACAACTAGAATTCCGAGCGATTCCCATATTTTCGTGTGCTATAGCCCACGCCTTCCGAGTGGGCCATTCCCCCCACACTCGGATCACCTAAAAAAATTTCCGGACTATCAAATAAGACCTAAGGAACCATAGTCACCTTCCCGCCATGATCGTTTCTCATTTTTTGCATTTTTTGGCGAAACAACTAGAATTCCGCCCGATTCCCATATTTTTGTGTGCTATACCCACGCCTTATAAGTGGTCCCGGGTCTCCGGACCCCTATCGCCTAAAATTTTTCCGGACTATCAAATAAAACCTAAGGAACCATAGTCACCTCCCAGCCATGATCGTTCCTTATTTTTTGCGTTTTTCGGCCAAACAACTAGAATTCCGCGTGATTCCCATATTTTTGTGTGTTATAGCCCACACCTTCCGAGTGGTCCCGGGACCTCAGGACCCCTATCGCCTAAAATATTTTCGGACTATCAAATACGACCTAAGGTACCGTAGTCACCGCCCCATCATGATTGTTCCAAATGCTTTGCATTTTTTGGCCAAAAAACTAGAAATCCGCGCGATTTGCATATTTTAGTGTGCTATAGCTTACGCCTTCCGAGTGGTCCTGGGAGCCGTGGACCCCGATCGCCTAAAATTTTCCGGGCCATCAAATATGACCTAAGGAACCATAGTCACCGCCCCGCCATGATCGTTCCTCATTTATTGCATTTTTCGGCCAAAAAACTAGAATTGCGCTCGATTACCATATTTTTGTGTGCTATTGCGCACGCCTTCCGAGTGGGACGGGCCGCCGGTCTCGGATGGCCTAAAAATTTTCGGGCCATCAATTAAGACCTAAGGAACCATAGTCACCTCCTTGCCATGATCGTTCCTCATTTTTTGCATTTTTTGGCCAAAAAACTAGAATTCCGCCCTCATTCCCATATTTTTGTGTGCTATCGCCCACGCCTTCCGAGTGGGTCGGGCCCCCCGGAGCCGGATCGCCTAAAAGATTTCCGTACTATCAAATGCGACCTAAGGAACCATAGTCACCGCCCCGCCATGATCGTTCCTCATTTTTTGCGTTTTTCAGCCAAAAAACTAGAATTTCGCGCGATTTCCATATTTTCGTGTGCTTTAGCCAACGCCTTCCAAGGGGTCCCGGGAACCCCGAACCCTGATCGCCTAAAAAATTTTCGGGCCATCAAATACGACCTAAGGAACCATAGTAACCACCCCGCCATGATCGTTCCTCATGTTTTGCGTTTTTCGGCCAAACAACAAGAATTCCGCTCGATTACCATATTTTTGTGTGCTATTGCCCACGCCTTCCGAGTGGGCCGGGCCGCCAGACTCGAATCGCCAAAAAAAATTTCGGGCCATCAATTAGGACCTTAGGAACCATAGTCACCGCCTCGCCATGATCGTTCCTCATTTTTTGCATTTTTTGGCCAAAAAACTAGAATTCCGCCCGATTCTCATATTTTTGTGTGCTGTCGCCCACGCCCTCCAAGTGGGTCGGGCCCCCCGGAGCCGGATCGCCTAATAATTTTCAGGACTATCAAATACGACCTAAGGAAGCATAGTCACCGCCCCGCCATGATCGTTCCTAGTCTTTTGCGTTTTTCAGCCAAAAAACTAGAATTCCGTGCGATTTCCATATTTTCTTGTGCTTTATCCCATGCCTTCCAAGGGGTCCCGGGAACTCCGAACCCCGATCGCCTAAAAATTTTCCGGGCCATCAAATACGTCCTAAGGAACCATAGTAACCTCCCCACCATTATAGTTCCTCATTTTTTGCATTTTTCGTCCAAACAACTAGAATTCAGCGCGATTCCCATATTTTCGTGTGTTATAGCCCACGCCTTCCGAGTGGTCCCAGGACCTCCTGACCCCTATCGCCTAAAATTATTCCGGACTATCAAATACGACCTAAGGAACCATAGTATGCGCCCCGCCATGATCGTTTCTCATTTTTTGCATTTTTCGGCCAAACAACAAGAATTTCGCCCGATTCCCATATTTTCGTGTGCTATACCCACGCCTTACAAGTGGTCCCGGGACTCCGGACCCCTATCGCCTAAAACTTTTCCGGACTATCAAATAAGACCTAAGGAACCATAGTCACCGCCCAGCCATGATCGTTCTTTATTTTTTGCGTTTTTCGGCCAAACAACTAGAATTCCGCACGATTCCCATATTTTTGTGTGTTATAGCCCACACCTTCCGAGTGGTCCCGGGACCTCAGGACCCCTATCGCCTAAAATTTTTCCGGACTATCAAATACGACCTAAGGAACCATAGTCACCGCCCAGCCATGATCATTCCTCATTTGTTGCGTTTTTCGGCCAAAAAACTAGAATTCCGCCCGATTACAATATTTTTGTGTGCTATTGCCCACCCTTCCCAGTGGTTCCGGGACCCCGGACCCCGATCGCCTAAACTTTTTCTGGGCTGTCAAATACGACCTAAGGAACCATAGTAACCGCCCCGCCATCATCGTTTCTCATTTTTTGCATTTTTCGGCCAAAAAACTAGAATTACGCCCGATTCCCATATTTTCGTGTGCTATACCCACGCCTTCCAAGTGGTCAGGGGAGCCGCGGACCCCGATCGCCTAAAATTTTTCCGGACCTAAGGTACCATAGTCACCGCCCCACCATGATCGTTCCAAATGCTTTGCATTTTTCGGCCAAAAAACTAGAACTCCGCGCGATTTGCATATTTTCATGTGCTATAGCTTACGCCTTCCGAGTGGTCCCGGGAGCCGTGGACCCCGATCGCCAAAAATTTTTCGGGCCATCAAATACGACCTAAGGAACCATAGTCACCGCCCCGCCATGATCGTTCCTCATTTATTGCGTTTTTCGGCCAAAAACTAGAATTCCGCTCGATTACCATATTTTTGTGTGCTATTGCCCACGCCTTCCGAGTGGGCCGGGCCGCCGGACTCGAATCGCCAAAAAAATTTTCGGGCCATCAATTAGGACCTAAGGAACCATAGTCACCGCCTCTCCATGATCGTTCCTCATTTTTTGCATTTTTTGGCCAAAAAACTAGAATTCCGCCCGATTCTCATATTTTTGTGTGCTGTCGCCCACGCCCTCCGAGTGGGTCGGGCCCCCCGGAGCCGGATCGCCTAAAAATTTTCTGGACTATCAAATACGACCTAAGGAACCATAGTCACCGCCCCGCCATGATCGTTCCTAGTCTTTTGCGTTTTTCAGCCAAAAAACTAGAATTCCGCGCGATTTCCATATTTTCTTGTGCTTTAGCCCACGCCTTCCAAGGGGTCCCGGGAACCCCGAACCCCGATCGCCTAAAAATTTTCCGGGCCATCAAATACGACCTAAGGAACCATAGTAACCACCCCACCATTATCGTTCCTCATTTTTTGCATTTTTCGTCCAAATAACTAGAATTCCGCGCGATTCCCATATTTTTGTGTGTTATAGCCCACGCCTTCCGAGTGGTCACAGGACCTCCTGACCCCTATCGCCTAAAATTTTTCCGGACTATCAAATACGACCTAAGGAACCATAGTATGCGCCCCGCCATGATCGTTCCTCATTTTTTGCATTTCTCGGCCAAACAACTAGAATTCCGCGCGATTCCCATATTTTTGTGTGTTATAGCCAACGCCTTCCGAGTGGTCCCGGGACCTCCGGACCCCTATCGCCTAATATTTTTCCGGACTATCAAATAAGACCAAAGGAACCATAGTCACCGCCCTGCCAAGATCTTTCCACATTTGTTGCATGTTACTGAAAAAGACCTAGAATTTCGTCCGATTACCATATTTTCGTGTGCTATACCCACGCATTCCGAGTGGTCTCAAGAGCCGCGGACCCCGATCGCCTAAAAATTTTTCCGGGCAATCAAATACAACCTAAGGAACCATAGTATCCGCCCCGCCATGATCTTTCCTTATTTTTTGCATTTTTCGGCCAAACAACTAGAATTCCGAGCGATTCCCATATTTTCGTGTGCTATAGCCCACGCCTTCCGAGTGGGCCGTGCCCCCCGCACTCGGATCACCTAAAAAAATTTTCGGACTATCAAATAAGACCTAAGGAACCATAGTCACCTTCCCGCCATGATCGTTTCTCATTTTTTGCATTTTTTGGCGAAACAACTAGAATTCCGCCCGATTTCCATATTTTTGTGTGCTATACCCACGCCTTACAAGTGGTCCCGGGTCTCCGGACCCCTATCGCCTAAAATTTTTCCGGACTATCAAATAAAACCTAAGGAACCATAGTCACCTCCCAGCCATGATCGTTCCTTATTTTTTGCATTTTTCGGCCAAACAACTAGAATTCCGCGCGATTCCCATATTTTTGTGTGTTATAGCCCACACCTTCCGAGTGGTCCCGGGACCTCAGGACCCCTATCGCCTAAAATATTTCCGGACTATCAAATACGACCTAAGGTACCATAGTCACCGCCCCACCATGATTGTTCCAAATGCTTTGCATTTTTTGGCCAAAAAACTAGAAATCCGCGCGATATGCATATTTTAGTGTGCTATAGCTTACGCCTTCCGAGTGGTCCTGGGAGCCGTGGACCCCGATAGCCTAAAATTTTCCGGGCCATCAAATATGACCTAAGGAACCATAGTCACCGCCCCTCCATGATCGTTCCTCATTTATTGCATTTTTCGGCCAAAAAACTAGAATTCCGCTCGATTACCATATTTTTGTGTGCTATTGCGCACGCCTTCCGAGTGGGCCGGGCCGCCTAAAAATTTTCGGGCCATCAATTAAGACCTAAGGAACCATAGTCACTGCCTTTCCATGATCGTTCCTCATTTTTTGCATTTTTTGGACAAAAAACTAGAATTCTGCCCGATTCCCATATTTTTGTGTGCTATCGCCCACGCCTTCCGAGTGGGTCGGGCCCCCCGGAGCCGGATCGCCTAAAAAATTTCCGTACTATCAAATGCGACC
This sequence comes from Nicotiana tabacum, assembly GCF_000715075.1. Lineage (NCBI taxonomy): Eukaryota > Viridiplantae > Streptophyta > Magnoliopsida > Solanales > Solanaceae > Nicotiana > Nicotiana tabacum. The sequence goes on along the minus strand of NW_027438252.1, from coordinate 89,097 downwards.
GAAGGAACCATAGTCACCGCCCCGCCATGATCGTTCCTCATTTTTTGCATTTTTCAGCCAAAAAACTAGAATTTCGTGCGATTTCCATATTTTCGTGTGCTTTAGCCCACGCCTTCCAAGGGGTCCGGGAACCCCGAACCCCGATCGCCTAAAATATTTTCGGGCCATCAAATACGACCTAAGTAACCATAGTAACCACCCCGCCATGATCGTTCCTCATGTTTTGCGTTTTTCGGCCAAACAACTAGAATTCCGCGTGATTCCCATATTTTTGTGTGTTATAGCCCACGCCTTCCGAGTGGTCCCGGGACCTCCGGACCCCTATCGCCTAAAATCTTTCCGGACTATCAATTACGACCTAAGGAACCATAGTATCCGCCCCGCCATGATCGTTCCTCATTTTTTGCGTTTTTCGGCCAAACAACTAGAATTCCGCGCGATTCCCATATTTTCATGTCCTATAGCCCACGCCTTCCAAGTGAACCCGGGAACTCCGGACCCCTATCGCCTAATATTTTTCCGGACTATCAAATACGACCTAAGGAACCATAGTATACGCCACGCCATGATCGTTCCTTATTTTTTGCGTTTTTCGGCAAAACGACTAGAATTACGCGCGATTCCCATATTTTTGTGTGTTATAGCCCACACCTTCCGAGTGGTCCCGGGACCTCCGGACCCCTATCGCCTAAAATTTTTCCGGACTATCAAATACGACCTAAGGAACCATAGTATCCGCCCCGCCATTATCGTTCCTCATTTTTTGCGTTTTTCGGCCAAACAACTAGAATTCCGCGCGATCGCATATTTTTGTGTGTTAAAGCCAACGCCTTCCGAGTTGTCCCGGGTCTCCGGACCCCTATCGCCTAAAATTTTTTCGGACTATCAAATAAGACCTAAGGAACCATAGTCACTGCCCAGCCATGATCGTTCCTAGGTTTTTCCGTTTTTCGGCCAAAAAACTAGAATTCCGCGCGATTCCCATATTTTCGTGACTTATAGCCCACGCCTTCCAAGTGAACCCGGGAACTCCAGACCCCTATCGCCTAAAATTTTTCCGGTCTATCAAATATGACCTCCATAGTCACCGCCCAGCCATGATCATTCCTCATTTGTTGCGTTTTTCGGCCAAAACACTGGAATTCCGCCCGATTACAATATTTTTGTGTGTTATTGCCCACCATTCCAAGTGGTTCCGGGACCCCCGGACCCCGATCGCCTAAAATTTTTTCGGGCCGTCAAATACGACATAAGGAACCATAGTAACCGCCCCGCCATCATCGTTTCTTATTTTTTGCATTTTTCGCCCAAAAAACTAGAATTACGCCCGATTCCCATATTTTCGTGTGCTATACCCACGCCTTCCAAGTGGTCCGGGGAGCCGCGGACCCCGATCGCCTAAAATTTTTCCGGACTATCAAATACGACCTAAGGTACCATAGTCACCGCCACACCATGATCGTTCCAAATGCTTTGCATTTTTCGGCCAAAAAACTAGAACTCCGCGCGATTTTCATATTTTGGTGTGCTATAGCTTACGCCTTCCGAGTGGTCCCGGGAGCCGTAGACCCTGATCGCCTAAAATTTTTCAGGCCATCAAATACGACCTAAGGAACCATAGTCACCGCCCCGCCTTGATCGTTCCTCATTTATGGCATTTTTCGGCCAAAAAACTAGAATTCCGCTTGATTACCATATTTTTGTGTGCTATTGCCCACGCCTTCCGAGTGGGCCGGGCCGCCGGACTCGGATCGCCTAAAAACATTTCGGGCCATCAATTAGGACCTAAGGAACCATAGTCACCGCCCCTCCATGATCGTTCCTCATTTATTGCGTTTTTCAGCCAAAAAACTAGAATTCCGCTCGATTACCATATTTTTGTGTGCTATTGCCCACGCCTTCCGAGTGGGTCGGGCCGCCGGTCTCGGATCGCCTAAAAAGTTTTTGGGCCATCAATTAAGACCTAAGGAACCATAGTCACCGCCTCGCCATGATCGTTCCTCATTTTTTGCATTTTTTGGCCAAAAAACTAGAATTCCGCCCGATTCTCATATTTTTCTGTGCTGTCGCCCACGCCCTCCGATTGGGTCGGGCCCCCCGGAGCCGGATCGCCGAAAAATTTTCTTGACTATCAAATACGACCTAAGGAACCATAGTCACCGCCCCGCCATGATCGTTCCTAGTCTTTTGCGTTTTTCAGCCAAAAAACTAGAATTCCGCGCGATTTCCATATTTTCTTGTGCTTTAGCCCACGCCTTCCAAGGGGTCCCGGGAACCCCGAACCCCGATCGCCTAAAAATTTTTCGGGCCATCAAATACGACCTAAGGAACCATAGTAACCACCCCACCATTATCGTTCCTCATTTTTTGCATTTTTCGTCCAAACAACTAGAATTCCGCGCGATTCCCATATTTTTGTGTGTTATAGCCCACGCCTTCCGAGTGGTCCCAGGACCTCCTGACCCCTATCGCCTAAAATTTTTCCGGACTATCAAATACGACCTAAGGAACCATAGTATGCGCCCCGCCATGATCGTTCCTCATTTTTTGCATTTCTCGGCCAAACAACTAGAATTCCGCGCGATTCCCATATTTTTGTGTGTTATAGCCCATGCCTTCCGAGTGGTCCCGGGACCTCCGGACCCCTATCGCCTAATATTTTTCCGGACTATCAAATAAGACCAAAGGAACCATAGTCACCGCCCTGCCAAGATCTTTCCACATTTTTTGCATGTTACTGAAAAAGACCTAGAATTTCGCCTGATTCTCATATTTTCGTGTGCTATACCCCCGCATTCCGAGTGGTCCCAAGAGCCGCGGACCCCGATCGCCTAAAATTTTTCCGGGCAATCAAATACAACCTAAGGAACCATAGTATCCGCCCCGCCATGATCGTTCCTTATTTTTTGCATTTTTCGGCCAAACAACTTGAATTCCGAGCGATTCCCATATTTTCGTGTGCTATAGCCCACGCCTTCCGAGTGGGCCGTGCCCCCCGCACTCGGATCACCTAAAAAAATTTCCAGACTATCAAATAAGACCTAAGGAACCATAGTCACCTTCCCGCCATGATCGTTTCTCATTTTTTGCATTTTTTGGCGAAACAACTAGAATTCCGCCCGATTCCCATATTTTTGTGTGCTATACCCACGCCTTACAAGTGGTCCCGGGTCTCCGGACCCCTATCGCCTAAAATTTTTCCGGACTATCAAATAAAACCTAAGGAACCATAGTCACCTCCCAGCCATGATCGTTCCTTATTTTTTGCGTTTTTCGGCCAAACAACTAGAATTCCGCGCGATTCCCATATTTTTGTGTGTTATAGCCCACACCTTCCGAGTGGTCCCGGGACCTCAGGACCCCTATCGCCTAAAATATTTCCGGACTATCAAATACGACCTAAGGTACCATAGTCACCGCCCCACCATGATTGTTCCAAATGCTTTGCATTTTTCGGCAAAAAAACTAGAAATCCGCGCGATTTGCATATTTTAGTGTGCTATAGCTTACGCCTTCCGAGTGGTCCTGGGAGCCGTGGACCCCGATAGCCTAAAATTTTCCGGGCCATCAAATATGACCTAAGGAACCATAGTCACCGCCACGCCATGATCGTTCCTCATTTATTGCATTTTTCGGCCAAAAAACTAGAATTCCGCTCGATTACCATATTTTTGTGTGCTATTGCGCACGCCTTCCGAGTGGGCCGGGCCGCTTAAAAATTTTCAGGCCATCAATTAAGACCTAAGGAACCATAGTCACCGCCTTTCCATGATCGTTCCTCATTTTTAGCATTTTTTGGCCAAAAAACTAGAATTCTGCCCGATTCCCATATTTTTGTGTGCTATCGCCCACGCCTTCCGAGTGGGTCGGGCCCCCCGGAGCCAGATCGCCTAAAAAATTTCCGTACTATCAAATGCGACCGAAGGAACCATAGTCACCGCCCCGCCATGATCGTTCCTCATTTTTTTGCGTTTTTCAGCCAAAAAACTAGAATTTCGCGCGATTTCCATATTTTCGTGTGCTTTAGCCCACGCCTTCCAAGGGGTCCCGGGAACCCCGAACCCCGATCGCCTAAAATATTTTCGGGCCATCAAATACGACCTAAGTAACCATAGTAACCACCCCGCCATGATCGTTCCTCATGTTTTGCGTTTTTCGGCCAAACAACTAGAATTCCGCGTGATTCCCATATTTTTGTGTGTTATAGCCCACGCCTTCCGAGTGGTCCCGGGACCTCCGGACCCCTATCGCCTAAAATCTTTCCGGACTATCAATTACGACCTAAGGAACCATAGTATCCGCCCCGCCATGATCGTTCCTCATTTTTTGCGTTTTTCGGCCAAACAACTAGAATTCCGCGCGATTCCCATATTTTCATGTCCTATAGCCCACGCCTTCCAAGTGAACCCGGGAACTCCGGACCCCTATCGCCTAAAATTTTTCCGGACTATCAAATACGACCTAAGGAACCATAGTATACGCCACGCCATGATCGTTCCTTATTTTTTGCATTTTTCGGCAAAACGACTAGAATTACGCGCGATTCCCATATATTTGTGTGTTATAGCCCACACCTTCCGAGTGGTCCCGGGACCTCCGGACCCCTATCGCCTAAAATTTTTTCGGACTATCAAATACGACCTATGGAACCATAGTATCCTCCCCGCCATTATCGTTCCTAATTTTTTGCGTTTTTCGGCCAAACAACTAGAATTCCGCGTGATCCCATATTTTTGTGTGTTAAAGCCCACGCCTTCCGAGTGGTCCCGGGTCTCCGAACCCATATCGCCTAAAATTTTTCCGGACTATCAAATAAGACCTAAGGAACCATAGTCACTGCCCAGCCATGATCGTTCCTAGGTTTTTCCGTTTTTCGGCCAAAAAACTAGAATTCCGCGCGATTCCCATATTTTCGTGTCTTATAGCCCACGCCTTCCAAGTGAACCCGGGAACTCCAGACCCCTATCGCCTAAAATTTTTCCGGACTATCAAATACGACCTAAGGAACCATAGTCACCGCCCAGCCATGATCATTCCTCATTTGTTGCTTTTTTCGGCCAAAACACTGGAAATCCGCCCGATTACAATATTTTTGTGTGTTATTGCCCACCCTTCCAAGTGGTTCCGGGACCCCCGGACCCCGATCGCCTAAAATTTTTTCGGGCCGTCAAATACGACCTAAGGAACCATAGTAACCCCCCCGCCATCATCGTTTCTCATTTTTTGTATTTTTCGGCCAAAAAACTAGAATTACGCCTGATTCCCATATTTTCGAGTGCTATACCCACGCCTTCCAAGTGGTCCGGGGAGCCGCGGACCCCGATCGCCTAAAATTTTTCCAGACTATCAAATACGACCTAAGGTACCATAGTCACCGCCACACCATGATCGTTCCAAATGCTTTGCATTTTTCGGCCAAAAAACTATAACTCCGTGCGATTTTCATATTTTGGTGTGCTATAGCTTATGCCTTCCGAGTGGTCCCGGGAGCCGTGGACCCTGATCGCCTAAAATTTTCCAGGCCATCAAATACGACCTAAGGAACCATAGTCACCGCCCCGCCTTGATCGTTCCTCATTTATGGCATTTTTCGGCCAAAAAACTAGAATTCCGCTTGATTACCATATTTTTGTGTGCTATTGCCCACGCCTTCCGAGTGGGCCGGGCTGCCGGACTCGGATCGCCTAAAAAATTTTCGGGCCATCAATTAGGACCTAAGGAACCATAGTCACCGCCCCTCCATGATCGTTCCTCATTTATTGCGTTTTTCAGCCAAAAAACTAGAATGCCGCTCGATTACCATATTTTTGTGTGCTATTGCCCACGCCTTCCGAGTGGGCCGGGCCGCCGGTCTCGGATCGCCTAAAAACTTTTTGGGCCATCAATTAAGACCTAAGGAACCATAGTCATCGCCTCGCCATGATCGTTCCTCATTTTTTGCATTTTTCGGCCAAAAAACTAGAATTACGCCCGATTCCCATATTTTCGTGTGCTATACCCACGCCTTACAAGTGGTCCCGGGTCTCCGGACCCCTATCGCCTAAAACTTTTCCGGACTATCAAATAAGACCTAAGGAACCATAGTCACCGCCCAGCCATGATCGTTCCTTATTTTTTGCATTTTTCGGCCAAACAACTAGAATTCCACGCGATTCCCATATTGTTGTGTGTTATAGCCCACACCTTCCGAGTGGTCCCGGGACCTCAGGACCCCTATCGCCTAAAATTTTTCCGGACTATCAAATAGGACCTAAGGAACCATAGTCACCGCCCAGCCATGATCATTCCTCATTTGTTGCGTTTTTCGGCCAAAAAACTAGAATTCTGCCCGATTACAATATTTTTGTGTGCTATTGCCCACCCTTCCCAGTGGTTACGGGACCCCCGGACCCCGATCGCCTAAAATTTTTCCGGGCCGTCAAATACGACCTAAGGAACCATAGTAACCGCCCCGCCATCATCGTTTCTCATTTTTTGCATTTTTCGGCCAAAAACCTAGTATTACGCCCGATTCCGATATTTTTGTGTGCTATACCCACGCCTTCCAAGTGGTCCGGGGAGCCGCAGACCCCGATCACCTAAAATTTTTCTGGACTATCAAATACGACCTAAGGTACCATAGTCACCGCCCCACCATGATCGTTCCAAATGCTTTGCATTTTTCGGCCAAAAAACTAGAACTCCGCGCGATTTGCATATTTTAGTGTGCTACGCCTTCCGAGTGGTCCCGGAGCCGGGGACCCCGATCGCCTAAAATTTTCCGGGCCATCAAATACGACCTAAGGAACCATAGTCACCGCCCCGCCTTGATTGTTCCTCATTTATGGCATTTTTCGGCCAAAAAACTAGAATTCCGCTCGATTACAATATTTTTGTGTGTTATTGCCCACGCCTTCCGATTTGGCCGGGCCGCCGGATTCGGATCGCCTAAAAAAATTTCGGGCCATCAATTAGGACCTAAGGAACCATAGTCACCGCCTCGCCATGATCGTTCCTCATTTTTTAAATTTATTGGCCAAAAAACTAGAATTCTGCCCGATTCCCATATTTTTGTGTGCTATTGCCCACGCCTTCCGAGTGGGTCGGGCCCCCGGGAGCCGGATCGCCTAAAAATTTTCCGGACTATCAAATACGACCTAAGGAACCATAGTCACCGCCCTGCCATGATCGTTCCTAGTATTTTGCATTTTTCAGCTAAAAAACTAGAATTCCGCGCGATTTCCATATTTTCGTGTGCTTTAACCCACGCCTTCCAAGGGGTCCCGGGAACCAAGAATCCCGATCGCCTAAAAATTTTTCGGGCCATCAAATACGACCTAAGGAACCATAGTAACCACACCGCCATGATCGTTCCTCATTTTTTGCATTTTTCGGCAAAACACCTAGAATTCCGCGCGATTCCCATATTTTTGTGTGTTATAGCCCATGCCTTCCGAGTGGTCCCGGGACCTCCTGACCCCTATTGCCTAAAATTTTTCCGGACTATCAAATACGACCTACGGAACCATAGTATCCGCCCCGCCATGATTGTTTCTCATTTTTTGCATTTTTCGGCCAAACAACTAGAATTTCGCCCGATTCCCATATTTTCGTGTGCTATACCCACGCCTTACAAGTGGTCCCGGGTCTCCGGACCCCTATCGCCTAAAACTTTTCTGGACTATCAAATAAGACCTAAGGAACCATAGTCACCGCCCAGCCATGATCGTTCCTTATTTTTTGCATTTTTCGGCCAAACAACTAGAATTCCGCGCGATTCCCATATTTTTGTGTGTTATAGCCCACACCTTCCGAGTGGTCCCGGGACCTCAGGACCCCTATCGCCTAAAAATTTTCCGGACTATCAAATACGACCTAAGGAACCATAGTCACCGCCCAGCCATGATCATTCCTCATTTGTTGCATTTTTCGGCCAAAAAACTAGAATTCCGCCCGATTACAATATTTTTGTGTGCTATTGCCCACCCTTCCCAGTGGTTCCGGGACCCCCGGACCCCGATCGCCTAAAATTTTTTCGGGCCGTCAAATACGACCTAAGGCACCATAGTAACCGCCCCGCCATCATCGTTTCTCATTTTTTGCATTTTCCGGCCAAAAACCTAGAATTACGCCCGATTCCGATATTTTCGTGTGCTATACCCACGCCTTCCAAGTGGTCCGGGGAGCCGCGGACCCCGATCGCCTAAAATTTTTCTGGACTATCAAATACGACCTAAGGTACCATAGTCACCGCCCCACCATGATCGTTCCAAATGCTTTGCATTTTTCGGCCAAAAAACTAAAACTCCGCGCGATTTGCATATTTTAGTGTGCTATAGCTTACGCCTTCCGAGTGGTCCCGGGAGCCGAGGACCACGATCGCCTAAAATTTTCCGGGCCATCAAATATGACCTAAGGAACCATAGTCACCGCCCCGCCATGATCGTTCCTCATTTATTGCGTTTTTCGGCCAAAAAACTAGAATTCCGCTCGATTACCATATTTTTGTGTGCTATTGCCCACGCCTTCCGAGTGGGACGGACCGCCGGACTCGGATCGCCTAAAAAATTTTCGGGCCATCAATTAGGACCTAAGGAACCATAGTCACCGCCTCGCCATGATCGTTCCTCATTTTTTGCATTTTTTGGCCAATAAACTAGAATTCTGCCCGATTCTCATATTTGTGTGTGCTATCGCCCACGCCTTCCGAGTGGGTCGGGCCCCCCGGAGCTGGATCGCCTAAAAATTTTCCGGACTATCAAATACGACCTAAGGAACCATAGTCACCGCCCTGCCATGATCGTTCTTAGTCTTTTGCGTTTTTCAGCCAAAAAACTAGAATTTCGCGCCATTTCCATATTTTTGTGTGCTTTAGCCCACTCCTTCCAAGGGGTCCCGGGAACCCCGAACCCCGATCGCCTAAAATTTTTTCGGGCCATCAAATATGACCTAAGGAACCATAGTAACCACCCCGCCATGATCGTTCCTCATTTTTGCATTTTTCGGCCAAACAACTAGAATTCTGCGCGATTCCCATATTTTTGTGTGTTATAGCCCACGCCTTCCGAGTGTTCCCGGGACCTCCTGACCCCTATCGCCTAAAATTTTTCCGGACTATCAAATACGACCTAAGGAACCATAGTAACCGCCCCGCCATGATCGCTCCTCATTTTTTGTGTTTTTCGGCCAAACAACTAGAATTCCGTTCGATTCCCATATTTTTGTGTGTTAAAGCCCACGCCTTCCGAGTGGTCCCGGGACCTCCGGACCCCTATCACCTAATATTTTTCCGGACTATCAAATAAGACCAAAGGAGCCATAGTATCCGTCCCGCCATGATTGTTCCTCATTTTTTGCGTTTTTCCGCCAAAAAACTAGAATTCCACTCGATTACCATATTTTTGTTTGCATATTGCCCACGCCTTCCGAGTGGTCCCAAGAGCCGCGGACCCCGATCGCCTAAAATATTTTCGGGCAATTAAATACGACCTAAGGAACCATAGTATCCGCCATGCCATGATCATTCCTTATTTTTTGCGTTTTTCGGCCAAACAACTAGAATTACACGCGATTCCCATATTTTGTGTTATAGCCCACACCTTCCGAGTGGTCCCGTGACCTCCGGAACCCTATCGCCTAAAATTTTTCCGGACTATCAAATACGACCTAAGGAACCATAGTATCCGCCCCTCCCTGATCGTTCCTCATTTTTTGCATTTTTCGGCCAAAAAACTAGAATTCCGCTCGATTACAATATTTTTGTGTGCTATTGCCCACGCCTTCCTAGTGGTCCAAAGAGCCGCGGACCCCGATCGCCTAAAATTTTTTCGGGCAATCAAATACGACCTAAGGAACCATAGTATCCGCCCCGCCATGATCGTTCCTTATTTTTTGCGTTTTTCGGCCAAACAACTAGAATTACACGCGATTCCCATATTTCTGTGTTATAGCCCACACCTTCCGAGTGGTCCCGGGACCTCCGGACCCCTATCGCCTAAAATTTTTCCGGACTATCAAATACGACCTAAGGAACCATAGTATCCGCCCCTCCATGATCGTTCCTCATTTTTTGCGTTTTCGGCCAAACAACTAGAATTCCGCGCGATCCCATATTTTTGTGTGTTATAGCCCACGCCTTCCGAGTGGTCCCGGGTCTCTGGACCCCTATCGCCTAAAATTTTTCCGGACTATCAAATAAGACCTAAGGAACCATAGTCACCGCCCAGCCATGATCGTTCCTAGTTTTTTCTATTTTTGGGCCAAAAAACTAGAATTCCGTGCGATTCCCATATTTTCGTGTCCTATAACCCACGCCTTCCAAGTGAACCCGGGAACTCCGGACCCCTATCGCCTAAAAATTTTCCGGACTATCAAATACGACCTAAGGAACCATAGTCACCGCCCAGCTATGATCATTCCTCATTTGTTGCGTTTTTTGGCAAAAAAACTAGAATTCCGCCCGATTACAATATTTTTGTGTGCTATTGCCCACCCTTCCAAGTGGTTCCGGGACCCCCGGACCCCGATCGCCTAAAATGTTTCCGGGCCGTCAAATACGACCTAAGGAACCATAGTAACCACCCTGCCCCATAGTTTCTCATTTTTTGCATTTTTCGGCCAAAAAACTAGAATTACGCCCGATTCCCATATTTTCGTGTGCTATACCCACGCCTTCCAAGTGGTAAGGGGAGTTGCGGACCCCGATCGCCTAAAATTTTTCCAGACTATCAAATACGACCTAAGGTACCATAGTCACCGCCCCACCATGATCGTTCCAAATGCTTTGCATTTTTCGGCCAAAAAACTAGAACTCCGCGCGATTTGCATATTTTCGTGTGCCATAGCTTACGCCTTCCGAGGGGTCCCAAGAACCGTGGACCCCGATCGCCTAAAATTTTTTGGGCCATAAAATACGACCTAAGGAACCATAGTCACCGCCCCGCCATGATCGTTCCTCATTTATTGCGTTTTTCGGCCAAAAAACTAGAATTCCGCTCGATTACCATATTTTTGTGTACTATTGCCCACGCCTTCCGAGTGGGCCGGGCTGCCGCACTCGAATCGCCTAAAATTTTTCGGGTCATCAATTAGGACCTAAGGAACCATAGTCACTGCCTCGCCATGATCGTTCCTCATTTTTTGTATTTTTTGGCCAAAAAACTAGAATTCCGCCCGATTCTCATATTTTTGTGTGCTGTCGCCCACGCCTTCCGAGTGGGTCGGGCCCCCCGGAGCCGGATCGCCTAAAAAATTTCCGGACTATCAAATACGACCTAAGGAACCATAGTCACCGCCCCGCCATGATCGTTCCTAGTCTTTTGCGTTTTTCAGCCAAAAAAATAGAATTCCGCGCGATTTCCATATTTTCTTGTGCTTTAGCCCACTCCTTCCAAGGGGTCCCGCGAACCCCAAACCCCGATTGCCTAAAAAATTTTCGGGCCATCAAATATGACCTAAGGAACCATAGTAACCACCCCACCATTATTGTTCCTCATGTTTTGCATTTTTCGTCCAAATAACTAAAATTCCGCGCGATTCCCATATTTTTGTGTGTTATAGCCCACGCCTTCCGAGTGGTCCCAGGACCTCCTGACCCCTATCGCCTAAAATTTTTCCGGACTATCAAATACGACCTAAGGAACCATAGTATCCGCCCCGCCATGATCGTTCCTCATTTTTTGCATTTCTCGGCCAAACAACTAGAATTCCGCGCGATTCCCATATTTTTGTGTGTTATAGCCCACGCCTTCCGAGTGGTCCCGGGACCTCCGGACCCCTATCGCCTAATATTTTTCCGGACTATCAAATAAGACCAAAGGAACCATAGTCACCGCCCTGCCAAGATCTTTCCACATTTTTTGCATGTTACTGAAAAAGACCTAGAATTTCGCCCGATTCCCATATTTGCGTGTGCTATACCCACGCATTCCGAGTGGTCCCAAGAGCCGCAGACCCCGATCGCCTAAAATTTGTCCGGGCAATCAAATACGACCTAAGGAACCATAGTATCCGCCCCGCCATGATCGTTCCTTATTTTTTGCATTTTTCGGCCAAACAACTAGAATTCCGCGCGATTCCCATATTTTGTGTGTTATAGCCCACACCTTCCGAGTGGTCCCGGGACCTCCGGACCCCTATCGCCTAATATTTTTCCGGACTATCAAATACGACCTAAGGAACCATAGTATCCGCCCCGCCATGATCGTTCCTCATTGTTTGCGTTTTTCGGCCAAACAACTAGAATTCCGCGCGATTCCCATATTTTTGTGTGTTATAGCCTACGCTTTCCGAGTGGTCCCGGGACCTCCGGACCCCTATCGCCTAATATTTTTCCGGACTATCAAATAAGACCAAAGGAACCATAGTCACCGCCCTGCCAAGATCTTTCCACATTTTTTGCATGTTACTGAAAAAGACCTAGAATTTCGCCCGATTACCATATTTTCGTGTGCTATACCCACGCATTCCGAGTGGTCCCAAGAGCCGCGGACCCCGATCGCCTAAAATTTTTCCAGGCAATCAAATACGACCTAAGGAACCATAGAATCCGCCCCGCCATGATCGTTCCTTATTTTTTGCGTTTTGCGGCCAAACAACTAGAATTCCGAGCGATTCGATATTTTCGTGTGCTATAGCCCACGCCTTCCGAATGGGCCGTGCCCCCCGCACTCGGATCACCTAAAAAAATTTCCGGACTATCAAATAAGACCTAAGGAACCATAGTCACCTTCCCGCCATGATCGTTTCTCAATTTTTGCATTTTTCGGCGAAACAACTAGAATTGCGCCCGATTCCCATATTTTTGTGTGCACGCCTTACAAGTGGTCCCGGGTCTCCGGACCCCTATCGCCTAAAATTTTTCCGGACTATCAAATAAAACCTAAGGAACCATAGTCACCGCCCAGCCATGATCGTTCCTTATTTTTTGCATTTTTCGGACAAACAACTAGAATTCCGCGCGATTCCCATATTTTTGTGTGTTATAGCCCACACCTTCCGAGTGGTCCCGGGACCTCAGGACCCCTATCGCCTAAAATTTTTCCAGACTATCAAATATGACCTAAGGTACCATAGTCACCGCCCCACCATGATCGTTCCAAATGCTTTGCATTTTTCGGCCAAAAAACTAGAAATCCGCGCGATTTGCATATTTTAGTGTGCTATAGCTTATGCCTTCCGAGTGGTCCTGGGAGCCGTGGACCCCGATCGCCTAAAATTTTCCAGGCCATCAAATATGACCTAAGGAACCATAGTCACCGCCCCGCCATGATAGTTCCTCATTTATTGCGTTTTTCAGCCAAAAAACTAGAATTCCGCTCGATTACCATATTTTTGTGTGCTATTGCCCACGCCTTCCGAGTGCGCCAGGCCGCCGGTCTCAGATCGCCTAAAAAATTTTCGGGCTATCAATTAAGACCTAAGGAACCATAGTCACCGCCTCGCCATGATCGTTCCTCATTTTTTGCATTTTTTGGCAAAAAAACTAGAATTCCGCCTGATTCCCATATTTGTGAGTGCTATCGCCCACGCCTTCCGATTGGGTCGGGCCCCCAGGAGCCGGATCGCCTAAAAACTTTCCGTACTATCAAATGCGACCTAAGGAACCATAGTCACCGCCCCGCCATGAGCGTTCCTCATTCTTTGCGTTTTTCAGCCAAAAAACTAGAATTTCGCGCGATTTCCATATTTTCGTGTGCTTTAGCCCACGCCTTCCAAGGGATCCCGGGAACCCCGAACCCCGATCGCCTAAAACTTTTCCGGGCCATCAAATACAACCTAAGGAACCATAGTAACCACCCCGCCATGATCGTTCCTCATTTTTTGCGTTTTTCGGCCAAACAACTAGAATTTCGCGTGATTCCCATATATTTGTGTGTTATAGCCCACGCCTTCCGAGTGGTCCCGGGACCTCCGGACCCCTATCTCCTAAAATCTTTCCGGACTATCAAATATGTCCTAAGGAACCATAGTATCCGCCCCGCCATGATCGTTCCTCATTTTTTGCATTTCTCGGCCAAACAACTAGAATTCCGCGCGATTCCCATATTTTTGTGTGTTATAGCCCATGCCTTCCGAGTGGTCCCGGGACCTCCGGACCCCTATCGCCTAATATTTTTCCGGACTATCAAATACGACCTAAGGAACCATAGTCACCGCCCAGCCATGATCATTCCTCATTTGTTGCGTTTTTTGGCCAAAACACTGGAATTCCGCCCGATTACAATATTTTTGTGTGCTATTGCCCACCCTTCCAAGTGGTTCCGGGATCCCCGGACCCCGATCGCCTAAAATATTTCCGGGCCATCAAATACGACCTAAGGAACCATAGTAACCACCCTGCCATCATCGTTTCTCATTTTTTGCATTTTTCGGCCAAAAAACTAGAATTACGCCCGATTCCCATAATTTCGTGTGCTATACCCACGCCTTCCAAGTGGTCCGGGGAGCCACGGACCCCGATCGCCTAAAATTTTTCCGGACTATCAAATACGACCTAAGGTACCATAGTCACTGCCACACCATTATCGTTCCAAATGCTTTGCATTTTTCGGCCAAAATACTAGAACTCCGCGCGATTTTCATATTTTAGTGTGCTATAGCTTACGCCTTCCGAGTGGTCCCGGGAGCCATGGACCCCGATCGCCTAAAATTTTCCGGGCCATCAAATACGACCTAAGGAACCATAGTCACCGCCCCGCCTTGATTGTACCTCATTTATGGCATTTTTCAGCCAAAAACTAGAATTCCGCTCGATTATCATATTTTTGTGTGCTATTGCCCACGCCTTCCGAGTGGGCCGGGCCGCCGGACTCGGATCGCCTAAAAACTTTTCTGGCAATCAATTAGGACCTATGGAACCATAGTCACCGCCACGCCATGATCGTTCCTCATTTTTTGCATTTTTTGGCCAAAAAACTAGAATTCCGCCCGATTCCCATATTTTTGTGTGCTATCGCACACGCCTTCCGAGTGGGTCGGGCCCCCGGGAGCCGGATAGCCTAAAATTTTTCTGGACTATCAAATACGACCTAAAGAACCATAGTCACCGCCCCGCCATGATCGTTCCTAGTCTTTTGCTTTTTTAGCCAAAAAACTAGAATTCTGCGCGATTTCCATATTTTCGTGTGCTTTAGCCCACGCCTTCCAAGGGGTCCCGGGAACCCCGAACCCCGATCGCCTAAAACTTTTTCGAGCCATCAAATATGACCTAAGGAACCATAGTAACCACCCCGCCATGATCGTTCCTCATTTTTTGCGTTTTTCGGCCAAACAACTAGAATTCCGCGCGATTCCCATATTTTTGTGTATTATAGCCCACGCCTTCCGAGTGGTCCCGGGACCTCCTGACCCTATTGCCTAAAATTTTTCCGGACTATCAAATACGACCTAAGGAACCATTGTATTCTCCCCGCCATGATTGCTTCTCATTTTTTGCATTTTTCGGCCAAACAACTAGAATTTTGCCCAATTCCCATATTTTCGTGTGCTATACCCACGCCTTACAAGTGGTCCCGGGTCTCCGGACCCCTATCGCCTAAAACTTTTCCGGACTATCAAATAAGACCTAAGGAACCATAGTCACCGCCCAGCCATGATCGTTCCTTATTTTTTGCATTTTTCGGCCAAACAACTAGAATTCCGCGCGATTCCCATATTTTTGTGTGTTATAGCCCACACCTTCCGAGTGGTCCCGGGACTTCAGGACCCCTATCGCCTAAAATTTTTCCGGACTATCAAATACGACCTAAGGAACCATAGTCACCGCCCAGCCATGATCGCCCAATTACAATATTTTTGTGTGCTATTGCCCACCCTTCCCAGTGGTTCCGGGACCCCCGGACCCCGATCGCCTAAAATTTTTCCGGGCCGTCAAATACAACCTAAGGAACCATAGAAACCGCCCCACCATCATCGTTTCTCATTTTTTGCATTTTTCGGCCAAAAAACTAGAATTACGCCCGATTCCCATATTTTCGTGTGCTATACCCACGCCTTCCAAGTGGTCCGGGGAGCCGCGAACCCCGATCGCCTAAAATTTTTCTGGACTATCAAATACGACCTAAGGCACCATAGTCACCGCCCCCACCATGATCATTCCAAATGCTTTGCATTTTTCGGCCAAAAAACTAGAACTCTGCGCGATTTGCATATTTTAGTGTGCTATATAGCTTACGCTTTCCGAGTGGTCCCTGGAGCCGTGGACCCCGGTCGCCTAAAATTTTCCGGGCCATCAAATATGACCTAAGGAACCATAGTCACCGCCCTGCCATGATCGTTCCTCATTTATTGTATTTTTCGGCCAAAAAACTAGAATTCCGCTCGATTACCATATTTTTGTGTGCTATTGCCCATGCCTTCCGAGTGGGCCGGACCGCCGGACTCGGATCGCCTAAAAAATTTTCGGGCCATCAATTAGGACCTACGGAACCATAGTCACCGCCTCGCCATGATCGTTCCTCATTTTTTGCATTTTTTGGCCGATAAACTAGACTTCCGCCCGATTCTCATATTTTTGTGTGCTATCGCCCACGCCTTCCGAGTGGGTCGGGCCCCCGGAGCCGGATCGCCTAAAAATTTTCCGGACTATCAAATACGACCTAAGGAACCGTAGTCACCTCCCCACCATGATCGTTCCTAGTCTTTTGCGTTTTTCAGCCAAAAAACTAGAATTCCGTGCGATTTCCATATTTTCTTGTGCTTTAGCCCACGCCTTCCGAGTGGGCTGGGCCGCCGGTCTCGGATCGGCTAAAAAAATTACGGGCCATCAATTAAGACCTAAGGAACCATAGTCACCGCCTCTCCATGATCGTTCATCATTTTTTGCATTTTCTGGCCAAAAAACTAGAATTCCGCCCGATTCCCATATTTTTGTGTGCTATCGCCCAGGCCTTCCGAGTGGGTCAGGCCCCCCGGAGCTGGATCGTCTAAAAAATTTTCAGACTATCAAATACGACCTAAGGAACCATAGTCACCACCCCTCCATGATTGTTCCTAGTCTTTTGCGTTTTTCAGCCAAAAAACGAGAATTTCGCGCGATATCCATATTTTCGTGTGCTTTTCCAAGGGGTCCCGGGAACTCCGAACCCCGATCGCCTAAAAATTTTCCGGGCCATCAAATACGACCTAAGGAACCATAGTAACCACCCGCCCTGATCGTTCCTCATTTTTTGCGTAATTCGGCCAAACAACTAGAATTCTGCGCGATTCCCAAATATTTGTGTGTTATAGCCCACGCCTTCCGAGTGGTCCCGGGACCTCCTGACCCCTATCGCCTAAAATTTTTTCGGACTATCAAATATGACCTAAGGAACCATAGTATCCGCCTCGCCATGATCGCTCCTCATTTTTTGCGTTTTTTGGCCTAACAACTAGAATTACGCGCGATTCCCATATTTTTGTGTGTTATAGCCCACACCTTCCGAGTGGTCCCGGGACCTCCTGAGCCCTATTGCCTAAAATTTTTCCGGACTATCAAATACGACCTAAGGAACCATAGTATTCGCCCCGCCATGATTGTTTCTCATTTTTTGCATTTTTCGGCCAAACAACTAGAATTTCGCCCGATTCCCATATTTTCGTGTGCTATACCCACGCCTTACAAGTGGTCCCGGGTCTTCGGACCCCTATCGCCTAAAACTTTTCCGGACTATCAAATAAGACCTAAGGAACCATAGTCAACGCCCAGCCATGATCGTTCCTTATTTTTTGCGTTATTCGGCCAAACAACTAGAATTCCGCGCGATTCCCATATTTTTGTGTGTTATAGCCCACACCTTCCGAGTGGTCCCGGGACCTCAGGACCCCTATCGCCTAAAATTTTTTCGGACTATCAAATACGACCTAAGGAACCATAGTCACCACCCAGCCATGATCATTCCTCATTTGTTGCGTTTTTTGGCCAAAAAACTAGAATTCCGCCCGATTACAATATTTTTGTGTGCTATTGCCCACCCTTCCCAGTGGTTCCGGGACCCCCGGACCCAGATCGCCTAAAATTTTTTCGGGCCGTCAAATACGACCTAAGGAACCAAAGTAACCGCCCTGCAATCATCTTTTCTCATTTTTTTCATTTTTCGGCAAAAAAACTAGAATTACGCCCGATTCCCATATTTTCGTGTGCTATACCCACGCCTTCCAAGTGCTCCGGGGAGTCGCGGACCCCAATCGCCTAAAATTTTTCCGGACTATCAAATACGACCTAAGGTACCATAGTCACCGCCCCACCATGATCGTTCCAAATGCTTTGCATTTTTCGGCCAAAAAACTAGAACTCCGCGCGATTTGCATATTTTAGTGTGCTATAGCTTACGCCTTCTGAGTGGTCCCGGGAGCCGTGGACCCCGATCGCCTAAAATTTTCCGGGCCATAAAATATGACCTAAGGAACCATAGTCACCGCCCCGCCATGATCGTTCCTCATTTATTGCGTTTTTCGGCCAAAAAACTAGAATTTCGCTCGATTACCATATTTTTGTGTGCTATTGCCCACGCCTTCCGAGTGGGCCGGGCCGCCGGTCTCGGATCGCCTAAAAAATTTTCGGGCCATCAATTAAGACCTAAGGAACCATAGTCACCGCCTCGCCATGATCGTTCCTCATTTTTTGCATTTTTTGGCCAAAAAACTAGAATTCCACCCGATTCCCATATTTTTGTGTGCTATCGCCCACGACTTCCGAGTGGGTCGGGCCCCCCGGAGCCGGATCGCCTAAAAATTTTCCGGACTATCAAACACGACCTAAGGAACCATAGTCACCGCCCCGCCATGATCGTTCCTAGTCTTTTGCGTTTTTCAGCCAAAAAACTAGAATTTCGCGCGATTTCCATATTTTCGTGTGCTTTAGCCCACGCCTTCCTAGGGGTCCCGGGAACCCCGAACCCCGATCGCCTAAAACTTTTCCGGGCTATCAAATACGACCTAAGGAACCATAGTAACCACCCCGCCATGATCGTTCCTCATTTTTTGCGTGTTTCGGCCAAACAACTAGAATTACGTGCGATTCCCATATTTTTGTGTGTTATAGCCCACGCCTTCCGAGTGGTCACGGGACCTCCGGATCCCTATCGCCTAATATTTTTCCGGACTATCAAATACGACCTAAGGAACCATAGTCAACGCCCAGACATGATCATTCCTCATTTGTTGCGTTTTTCGGCCAAAAAACTAGAATTCCGCCCGATTACAATATTTTTGTGTGCTATTGCCCACCCTTCAAAGTGGTTCCGGGACCCCCGGACCCCGATTGCCTAAAATATTTACGGGCCGTCAAATACGACCTAAGGAACCACAGTAACCGCCCTGCCATCATCGTTTCTCATTTTTTTCATTTTTCGGCAAAAAAACTAGAATTACGCCCGATTCCCATATTTTCGTGTGCTATACCCACGCCTTCCAAGTGGTCCGGGGAGCCGCGGACCCCGATCGCCTAAAATTTTTCCGGACTATCAAATACGACCTAAGGTACCATAGTCACCGCCACACCATTATCGTTCCAAATGCTTTGCATTTTTTGGCCAAAAAACTAGAACTCCGCGCGATATGCATATTTTAGTGTGCTATAGCTTACGCCTTCCGAGTGGTCCCGGGAGCCGTGGACCCCAATCGCCTAAAATTTTTCGGGCCATAAAATACGACCTAAGGAACCATAGTCACCGCCCCGCCATGATCGTTCCTCATTTATTGCGTTTTTCGGCCAAAGAACTAGAATTCCGCTCGATTACCATATTTTTGTGTGCTATTGCCCACGCCTTCCGAGTGGGCCGGGCCGCCGGTCTCGGATCGCCTAAAAATTTTCCGGGCCATCAATTAAGACCTAAGGAACCATAGTCACCGCCTCGCCATGATCGTTCCTCATTTTTTGCATTTTTAGGCCAAAAAACTAGAATTCCGCCCGATTCCCATATTTTTGTGTGTTATAGCCCACGCCTTCCGAGTGGTCCCGGGACCTCCTGACCCCTATCGCCTAAAATTTTTCCGGACTATCAAATACGACCTAAGGAACCATAGTATCCGCCCCGCCATGATCGTTCCTCATTTTTTGCATTTTTCGGCCAAAAAACTAGAATTACGCCCGATTCCCATATTTTCGTGTGCTATACCCACGCCTTCCAAGTGGTCCGGGGAGCCGCGGACCCCGATCGCCTAAGATTTTTCCGGACTATCAAATACGACCTAAGGTACCATAGTCAATGCCCCACCATGATCGTTCCAAATGCTTTGCATTTTTCGGCAAAAAAACTAGAACTCCGCGCGATTTGCATATTTTAGTGTGCTATAGCTTACGCCCTCCGAGTGGTCCCAGGAGCTGTGGACCCCAAACGCCTAAAATTTTCCGGGCCATAAAATACAACCTAAGGAACCATAGTCACCACCCCGCCATGATCGTTCCTCATTTATTGCGTTTTTGTCCAAAAACCTAGAATTCCGCGCGATTCCCATATTTTTGTGTGTTATAGCCCTCGCCTTCTGAGTGGTCCCGGGACCTCCTGACCCCTATCGCCTAAAATTTTTCCGGACTATCAAATATGACCTAAGGAACCATAGTATCCGCCCCGCCATGATCGTTCCTCATTTTTTGCATTTTTTGGCCAAAAAACTAGAGTTCCGCCCGATTCCCATATTTTTGTGTGCTATCGCCCACGCCTTCCGAGTGGGTCTGGCCCCCCGGAGCCGGATCGCCTAAAAATTTTTTGGCCTATCATATACGACCTAAGGAACCATAGTCACCGCCCCGCCATGATCGTTCCTAGTCTTTTGCGTTTTTCAGCCAAAAAACTAGAATTTCGCTCGATTTCCATATTTTCGTGTGCTTTAGCCCACGCCTTCCAAGGGGTCCCGGGAACCCCGAACCCCGATCGCCTAAAAATTTTCCGGGCCATCAAATACGCCTAAGGTACCATAGTAACCACCCCGCCATGATCGTTCCTCATTTTTTTGCGTTTTTCGGCCAAACAACTAGAATTCCGTCCGATTCCCATATTTTTGTGTGTTATAGCCCACGCCTTCCGAGTGGTCCCGGGACCTCCTGACCCCTATCGCCTAAAATTTTTCCGAACTATCAAATACGACCTAAGGAACCATAGTATCCGCCCCGCCATGATCGTTCCTCATTTTTTGCGTTTTTCGGCCAAACAACTAGAATTCCGCGCGATTCCCATATTTTTGTGTGTTATAGCCCACGCCTTCCGAGTGGTCCCGGGATCTCCGGACCCCTATCGCCTAATATTTTTCCGGACTATCAAATACGACCTAAGGAACCATAGTCACCGCCCAGCCATGATCATTCCTCATTTTTTGCATTTTTCGGCCAAACAACTAGAATTCCGCGCGATTCCCATATTTTTGTGTGTTATAGCCCACGCCTTCCGAGTGGTTCCGGGACCCCCGGACCCCGATCGCCTAAATTTTTTCCGGGCCATCAAATACGACCAAAGGAACCATAGTAACCGCCCTGCCATGATCGTTTCTCATTTTTTTTCATTTTTCGGCAAAAACACTAGAATTACGCCCGATTCCCATATTTTCGTGTGCTATACCAACGCATTCTGAGTGGTCCCAAGAGCCGCGGACCCCGATCGCCTAAAATTTTTCCGGGCAATCAAATACGACCTAAAGAACCATAGTATCCTCCCCGCCATGATCGTTCCTTATTTTTTGCGTTTTTCGGCCAAACAACTAGAATTCCGCACGATTCCCATATTTTTGTGTGTTATAGCCCACACCGTCCGTGTGGTCCCGGGACCTCCGGACCCCTATCGCCTAAAAATTTTCCGGACTATCAAATACGACCTAAGGAACCATAGTATCCGCCCCGCCATGATCGTTCCTCATTTTTTGTGTTTTTCGGCCAAAGAACTAGAATTTCGCGCGATCCCGTATTTTTGTGTGTTATAGCCCACGCCTTCCAACTGGTCCCGGGTCTCCGTACCCCTATCGCCTAAAAATTTTCCGGACTATCAAATAAGACCTAAGGAACAATAGTCACCTCCCAGCCATGATCGTTCCTAGTTTTTTCCGTTTTTCGGCCAAAAAACTAGAATTCCGCGCTATTCCCATATTTTTGTGTCCTATAGCCCACGCCTTCCAAGTGAACCCCGGAACTCCGGACCCCTATCGCCTAAAATTTTTCCGGGCCGTCAAATACGACCTAAGGAACCATAGTAACCGCCCCGCCATCATCGTTTCTCATTTTTTGCAATTTTCGGCCAAAAAACTAGAATTACGCCCGATTCCCATATTTTCGTGTGCTATACCCACGCCTTCCAAGGGGTCCGGGGGGCCACGGACCCCGATGGCCTAAAATTTTTCCGGACTATCAAATACGACCTAAGGTACCATAGTCACCGCCACACCATTATCGATCCAAATGCTTTGCATTTTTCGGCCAAAAAACTAGAACTCCGCGCGATTTTCATATTTTAGTGTGCTATAGCTTACGCCTTCCGAGTGGTCCCGGGAGCCGTGGACCCCGATCGCCTAAAATTTTCCGGGCCATCAAATACGACCTAAGGAACCATAGTCACCGCCCCGCCTTGATCGTACCTCATTTATGGCATTTTTCGGCCAAAAAACTAGAATTCCGCTCGATTACCATATTTTTGTGTGCTATTGCCCACGCCTTCCGAGTGGGCCGGGCCGCCGAACTCGGATCGCCTAAAAACTTTTCGGGACATCAATTAGGACCTAAGGAACCATAGTCACCGCCTCGCCATGATCGTTCCTCATTTTTTGCATTTTTTGGCCCAAAAAACTAGAATTCCGCCCGATTCCCATATTTTTGTGTGCTATCGCCCACGCCTTCCAAGTGGGTCGGGCTACCGGGAGCCGGATCGCCTAAAATTTTTCCGGACTATTAAATACGACCTAAGGAACCATAGTCACCGCCCCGCCATGATCGTTCCTAGTCTTTTGCGTTTTTCAGCCAAAAAACTAGAATTTTGCGCGATTTCCATATTTTCGTGTGCTTTAGCCCACGCCTTCCAAGGGCTCCCGGGAACCCCGAACCCCGATTGCCTAAAAATTTTCCGGGCCTTCAAATATGACCTAAGGAACCATAGTAACCACCCCACCATGATCGTTCCTTATTTTTTGCGTTTTTCAGCCAAACAACTAGAATTCCGCGCGATTCCCATATTTTTGTGTGTTATAGCCCACGCCTTCTAAGTGGTCCCGGGACCTCCTGGCCCCTATCGCCTAAAATTTTTCCGGACTATCAAATACGACCTATGGAACCATAGTATCCGCCCCGCCATGTTCGTTCCTCATTTTTTGCATTTTTCGGCCAAAAAACTAGAATTACGCCCGATTCCCATATTTTCGTGTGCTATACCCACGCCTTCCAAGTGGTCCGGGGAGCCGCGAACCCCGATCGCCTAAAATTTTTCCGGACTATCAAATACGACCTAAGGTACCATAGTCACCGCCCCACCATGATCGTTCCAAATGCTTTGCATTTTTCGGCCAAAAAACTAGAACTCCGCGCGATTTGCATATTTTAGTGTGCTATAGCTTACGCCTTCCGAGTGGTCCCGGGAGCCGTGGACCCCGATCGCCTAAAATTTTCCGGGCCATCAAATATGACCTAAGGAACCATAGTCACCGCCCCGCCATGATCGTTCCTCATTCATTGCGTTTTTTGGCCAAAAAACTAGAATTCCGCTCGATTACCATATTTTTGTGTGCTATTGCCCATGCCTTCCGAGTGGGCCGGGCCGCCGTTCTCGGATCGCCTAAAAGATTTTCAGGCCATCAATTAAGACCTAAGGAACCATAGTCACGACCTCAACATGATCATTCCTCAGTTTTTGCATTTTTTGGCCAAAAAACTAGAATTCCGCCGATTCCCATATTTTTGTGTGCTATCGCCCACTCCTTCCGAGTGGGTCGGCCCCCCGGAGCCGGATCGCCTAAAAATATTCCGTACTATCAAATACGACCTAAGGAACCATAGTCACCGCCCAGCCATGATCATTCCTAGTCTTTTGCGTTTTTCAGCCAAAAAACTAGAATTTCGCGCGATTTCCATATTTTGGTGTGCTTTAGCCCACGCCTTCCAAGGGGTCCCGGGAACCCCGAACCCCGATCGCCTAAAATATTTCTGGGCCATCAAATACGACCTAAGGAACCATAGAAACCACCCCACCATGATCGTTCCTCATTTTTTGCGTTTTTCGGCCAAACAACTAGAATTCCGCGCGATTCCCATATTTTTGTGTGTTATAGCCCACACCTTCCGAGTGGTCCTGGGTCTCCGGACCCCTATCGCCTAAAATTTTTTTGAACTATCAAATAAGGCCTAAGGAACCATAGTCACCGCCTAGCCATGATCGTTCCTCATTTTTTTCATTTTTCGGCCAAAAAACTAGAATTACGCTCGATTCCCATATTTTCGTGTGCTATACCCACGCCTTCCAAGTGGTCCGGGGAGCCGCAGACCCCGATCGCCTAAAATTTTTCAGGACTATCAAATATGACCTAAGGTACCATAGTCACCGCCCCACCATGATCGTTCCAAATGCTTTGCATTTTTCGGCCAAAAAACTAGAACTCCGCGCGATTTGCATATTTTAGTGTGCTATAGCTTACTCCTTCCGAGTGGTCCCGGGAGCCGTGGACCCCGATCGCCTAAAGTTTTCGGGCCATCAAATAAGACCTAAGGAACCATAGTCACCGCCCCGCCATGATTGTTCCTCATTTATTGCGTTTTTCGGCCAAAAAACTAGAATTCCGCTCGATTACCATATTTTTGTGTGCTATTGCCCACGCCTTCCGAGTGGGCCGGGCCGCCGGTCTCGGATCGCCTAAAAAAATTTTGG
This sequence comes from Nicotiana tabacum, assembly GCF_000715075.1. Lineage (NCBI taxonomy): Eukaryota > Viridiplantae > Streptophyta > Magnoliopsida > Solanales > Solanaceae > Nicotiana > Nicotiana tabacum. Next base: position 64,306 of record NW_027438252.1, on the reverse strand, counting down.
GCCATCAATTAAGACCTAAGGAACCATAGTCACCACCTCGCCATGATCGTTCCTCATTTTTTGCATTTTTTGGCCAAAAAACTAGAATTCCGCCCGATTCTCATATTTTTGTGTGCTATCGCCCACGCCTTCCGAGTGGGTCGGGCCCCCCAGAGCCGGATCGCCTAAAAAATTTCCGGACTATCAAATACTACCTAAGGAACCATAGTCACCGCCCCGCCATGATCGTTCCTAGTCTTTTGCGTTTTTCAGCCAAAAAACTAGAATTTCGCGCGATTTCCATATTTTCGTGTGCTTTAGCCCACGCCTTCCAAGGGGTCCCGGGAACCCCGAACCCCGATTGCCTAAAAATTTTCCGGGCCATCAAATACGACCTAAGGAACCATAGTAACCACCCCACCATGATCGTTCCTTATTTTTTGCGTTTTTCAGCCAAACAACTAGAATTCCGCGCGGTTCCCATATTTTTGTGTGTTATAGCCCACGCCTTCTAAGTGGTCCCGGGACCTCCTGACCCCTATCGCCTAAAATTTTTCCGGACTATCAAATACGACCTAAGGAACCATTGTATCCGCCCCGCCATGTTCGTTCCTCATTTTTTGCATTTTTTGGCCAAAAAACTAGAATTACGCCCGATTCCCATATTTTCGTGTGCTATACCCACGCCTTCCAAGTGGTCCGGGGAGCCGCGAACCCCGATCGCCTAAAATTTTTCCGGACTATCAAATACGACCTAAGGTACCATAGTCTCCGCCCCACCATGATCGTTCCAAATGCTTTGCATTTTTCGGCCAAAAAACTAGAACTCCGTGCGATTTGCATATTTTAGTGTGCTATAGCTTACGCCTTCCGAGTGGTCGCGGGAGCCGTGGACCCCGATCGCCTAAAATTTTCCGGGCCATCAAATATGACCTAAGGAACCATAGTCACTGCCCCGCCATGATCGTTCCTCATTCATTGCATTTTTTGGCCAAAAAACTAGAATTCCGCTCGATTACCATATTTTTGTGTGCTATTGCCCATGCCTTTCGAGTGGGCCGGGCCGCCGGTCTCGGATCGCCTAAAAGATTTTCGGGCCATCAATTAAGACCTAAGGAATCATAGTCACCACCTCGCCATGATTGTTCCTTAGTTTTTGCATTTTTTGGCCAAAAAACTAGAATTCCGCCGATTCCCATATTTTTGTGTGCTATCGCCCACTCCTTCCGAGTGGGTCGGCCCCCGGAGCCGGATCGCCTAAAAATTTTCCGTACTATCAAATACGACCTAAGGAACCATAGTCACCGCCCAGCCATGATCATTCCTAGTCTTTTGCGTTTTTCAGCCAAAAAACTAGAATTTCGCGCGATTTCCATATTTTGGTGTGCTTTAGCCCACGCCTTCCAAGGGGTCCCGGGAACCCCGAACCCCGATCGCCTAAAATATTTCTGGGCCATCAAATACGACCTAAGGAACCATAGTAACCACCCCACCATGATCGTTCCTCATTTTTTGCGTTTTTCGGCCAAACAACTAGAATTCCGCGCGATTCCCATATTTTTGTGTGTTATAGCCCACACCTTCCGAGTGGTCCCGGGTCTCCGGACCCCTATCGCCTAAAATTTTTTCGAACTATCAAATAAGGCCTAAGGAACCATAGTCACCGCCTAGCCATGATCGTTCCTCATTTTTTGCATTTTTCGGCCAAAAAACTAGAATTACGCCCGATTCCCATATTTTCGTGTGCTATACCCACGCCTTCCAAGTGGTCCGGGGAGCCACAGACCCCGATCGCCTAAAATTTTTCAGGACTATCAAATACGACCTAAGGTACCATAGTCACTGCCCCACCATGATCGTTCCAAATGCTTTGCATTTTTCGGCCAAAAAAACTAGAACTCCGCGCGATTTGCATATTTTAGTGTGCTATAGCTTACTCCTTCCGAGTGGTCCCGGGAGCCATGGACCCCGATCGCCTAACGTTTTCCGGGCCATCAAATAAGACCTAAGGAACCATAGTCACCGCCCCGCCATGATTGTTCCTCATTTATTGCGTTTTAAAGCCAAAAAACTAGAATTCCGCTCGATTATCATATTTTTGTGTGCTATTGCCCACGCCTTCCGAGTGGGCCGGGACGCCGGTCTCGGATCGCCTAAAAAAATTTTGGGCCATCAATTAAGACCTAAGGAACCATAGTCACCACCTCGCCATGATCGTTCCTCATTTTTTGCATTTTTTGGCCAAAAAACTAGAATTCCGCCGGATTCCCATATTTTTGTGTGCTATCGCCCACGCCTTCCGAGTGGGTCGGGCCCCCCCAGAGCCGGATCGCCTAAAAAATATTCGGACTATCAAATACTACCTAAGGAACCATAGTCACCGCCCCGCCATGATTGTTCCTAGTCTTTTGCGTTTTTCAGCCAAAAAACTAGAATTTCGCGCGATTTCCATATTTTCGTGTGCTTCCAAGGGGTCCCGGGAACCCCGAACCCCGATCGCCTAAAAATTTTCCAGGCCATCAAATACGACCTAAGGAACCATAGTAACCACCCCACCATGATCGTTCCTTATCGTTTGTGTTTTTCGGCAAACAACTAGAATTCTGCGCGATTCCCATATTTTTGTGTGTTATAGCCCACGCCTTCCGAGTGGTCCCGGGACCTCCTGACCCCTATCACCTAAAATTTTTCCGGGCCGTTAAATACGACCTAAGGAACCATAGTAACTGCCCTGCCATCATCATTTCTCATTTGTTGCATTTTTCGGCCAAAAAACTAGAATTACGCCCGATTCCCATATTTTCGTGTGCTATACCCACGCCTTCCAAGTGGTCCGGGGAGCCGCGGACCCCGATCGCCTAAAATTTTTCCGGACTATCAAATACGACCTAAGGTACCATAGTCACCGCCCCACCATGATCGTTCCAAATGCTTTGCATTTTTTGGCCAAAAAACTAGAACTCCGCGCGATTTGCATATTTTAGTGTGCTATAGCTTACGCCTTCCGAGTGGTCCCGGGAGCCGTGGACCCCGATCGCCTAAAATTTTCCGGGCCATCAAATACGACCTAAGGAACCATAGTCACCGCCCCGCCATCATCGTTCCTCAACTAGAATTCCGCGCGATTTCCATATTTTTGTGTGCTTTAGCCCACGCCTTCCAAGGGGTCCCGGGAACCCCGAACCCCGATCGCCTAAAAATTTTTCGGGCCATCAAATACGACCTAAGGAACCATATTAACCACCCCGCCATGATCGTTCCCTATTTTTTGCATTTTTCGGCCAAACAACTAGAATTCCGCGTGATTCCCATATTTTTGTGTGTTATAGCCCACACCTTCCGAGTGGTCCCGGGACCTCCGGACCCCTATCGCCTAAAATTTTTCCGGGCCGTCAAATAAGACCTAAGGAACCATAGTCACTGCCCAGCCATAATCGTTCCTTGTTTTTTCCGTTTTTCGGCCAAAAAAATAGAATTCCACGTGATTCCCATATTTTCGTGTCCTATAGCCCACGCCTTCCAAGTGAACCCGGGAACTCCGAACCCCTATCGCCTAAAATTTTTCCAGACTATCAAATACGACCTAAGGAACCATAGTATCCGCCCCGCCATGTTCGTTCCTCATTTTTTGCATTTTTCGGCCAAAAAACTAGAATTACGCCCGATTCCCATATTTTCGTGTGTTATACCCACGCCTTCCAAGTGGTCCGGGGAGCCGCGAACCCCGATCGCCTAAAATTTTTCCGGACTATCAAATACGACCTAAGGTACCATAGTCAGCGCCCCACCATGATCGTTCCAAATGCTTTGCATTTTTCGGCCAAAAAACTAGAACTCCGCGCGATTTGCATATTTTAGTGTGCTATAGCTTACTCCTTCCGAGTGGTCCCGGGAGCAGTGGACCCCGATCGCCTAAAGTTTTCCGGGCCATCAAATAAGACCTATGGAACCATAGTCACCGCCCTGCCATGATTGTTCCTCATTTATTGCATTTTTCGGCCAAAAAACTAGAATTCCGCTCGATTACCATATTTTTGTGTGCTATTGCCCACGCCTTCCGAGTGGGCCGGGCCGCCGATCTCGGATCGCCTAAAAAAATTTTGGGCCACCAATTAAGACCTAAGGAACCATAGTCACCACCTCGCCATGATCGTTCCTCATTTTTTGCATTTTTTGGCCAAAAACTAGAATTCCGCCCGATTCCCATATTTTTGTGTGTTATCGCCCACGCCTTCCGAGTGGGTCGGGCCCCCGGAGCCGGATCGCCTAAAAATTTTCCGTACTATCAAATACGACCTAAGAAACTATAGTCACCGCCCAGCCATGATCATTCCTAGTCTTTTGCGTTTTTCAGCCAAAAAACTAGAATTTCGCGCGATTTCCATATTTTGGTGTGCTTTAGCCCACGCCTTCCAAGGGGTCCCGGGAACCCCGAACCCCGATCGCCTAAAATATTTCTGGGCCATCAAATACGACCTAAGGAACCATAGTAACCACCCCACCATGATCGTTCCTCATTTTTTGCGTTTTTCGGCCAAACAACTAGAATTCCGCGCGATTCCCACATTTTTGTGTGTTATAGCCCACACCTTCCGAGTGGTCCCGGGTCTCCGGACCCCTATCGCCTAAAATTTTTTCGAACTATCAAATAAGACCTAAGGAACCATAGTCACCGCCTAGCCATGATCGTTCCTCATTTTTTGCATTTTTCGGCCAAAAAACTAGAATTACGCCCGATTCCCATATTTTCGTGTGCTATACCCACGCCTTCCAAGTGGTCCGGGGAGCCGCAGACCCCGATCGCCTAAAATTTTTCCGGACTATCAAATACGACCTAAGGTACCATAGTCACCGCCCCACCATGATCGTTCCAAATGCTTTGCATTTTTCGGCCAAAAAACTAGAACTCCGCGCGATTTGCATATTTTAGTGTGCTATAGCTTACTCCTTCCGAGTGGTCCCGGGAGCAGTGGACCCCGATCGCCTAAAGTTTTCCGGGCCATCAAATAAGACCTATGGAACCATAGTCACCGCCCTGCCATGATTGTTCCTCATTTATTGCATTTTTCGGCCAAAAAACTAGAATTCCGCTCGATTACCATATTTTTGTGTGCTATTGCCCACGCCTTCCGAGTGGGCCGGGCCGCCGATCTCGGATCGCCTAAAAAAATTTTGGGCCACCAATTAAGACCTAAGGAACCATAGTCACCACCTCGCCATGATCGTTCCTCATTTTTTGCATTTTTTGGCCAAAAACTAGAATTCCGCCCGATTCCCATATTTTTGTGTGCTATCGCCCACGCCTTCCGAGTGGGTCGGGCCCCCGGAGCCGGATCGCCTAAAAATTTTCCGTACTATCAAATATGACCTAAGAAACTATAGTCACCGCCCAGCCATGATCATTCCTAGTCTTTTGCGTTTTTCAGCCAAAAAACTAGAATTTCGCGCGATTTCCATATTTTGGTGTGCTTTAGCCCACGCCTTCCAAGGGGTCCCGGGAACCCCGAACCCCGATCGCCTAAAATATTTCTGGGCCATCAAATACGACCTAAGGAACCATAGTAACCACCCCACCATGATCGTTCCTCATTTTTTGCGTTTTTCGGCCAAACAACTAGAATTCCGCGCGATTCCCACATTTTTGTGTGTTATAGCCCACACCTTCCGAGTGGTCCCGGGTCTCCGGACCCCTATCGCCTAAAATTTTTTCGAACTATCAAATAAGACCTAAGGAACCATAGTCACCGCCTAGCCATGATCGTTCCTCATTTTTTGCATTTTTCGGCCAAAAAACTAGAATTACGCCCGATTCCCATATTTTCGTGTGCTATACCCACGCCTTCCAAGTGGTCCGGGGAGCCGCAGACCCCGATCGCCTAAAATTTTTCCGGACTATCAAATACGACCTAAGGTACCATAGTCACCGCCCCACCATGATCGTTCCAAATGCTTTGCATTTTTCGGCCAAAAAACTAGAACTCCGCGCGATTTGCATATTTTAGTGTGCTATAGCTTACTCCTTCCGAGTGGTCCCGGGAGCAGTGGACCCCGATCGCCTAAAGTTTTCCGGGCCATCAAATAAGACTTAAGGAACCATAGTCACCGCCCCGCCATGATTGTTCCTCATTTATTGCATTTTTCGGCCAAAAAACTAGAATTCCGCTCGATTACCATATTTTTGTGTGCTATTGCCCACGCCTTCCGAGTGGGCCGAGCCGCCGGTCTCGGATCGCCTAAAAAAATTTTGGGCCATCAATTAAGACCTAAGGAACCATAGTCACCACCTCGCCATGATCGTTCCTCATTTTTTGCATTTTTTGGCCAAAAAACTAGAATTCCGCCCGATTCCCATATTTTTGTGTGCTATCGCCCACGCCTTCCGAGTGGGTCGGGCCCCCAGAGCCGGATTGCCTAAAAATTTTCCGGACTATCAAATATGACCTAAGGAACCATAGTCACCGCCCTGCCATGATCGTTCCTAGTCTTTTGCGTTTTTCAGCCAAAAAACTAGAATTTCGCGCGATTTCCATATTTTCGTGTGCTTTAGCCCACGCATTCCAAGGGGTCCCGGCAACCCCGATCGCCTAAAAATTTTCCAGGCCATCAAATACGACCTAAGGAACCATAGTAACCACCCCACCATGATCGTTCCTTATTGTTTGCGTTTTTCGGCAAACAACTAGAATTCCGCGCGATTCCCATATTTTTGTGTGTTATAGCCCACGCCTTCCGAGTGGTCCCGGGACCTCCTGACCCCTATCACCTAAAATTTTTCCGGGCCGTTAAATACGACCTAAGGAACCATAGTAACTGCCCCGCCATCATCGTTTCTCATTTGTTGCATTTTTCGGCCAAAAAACTAGAATTACGCCCGATTCCCATATTTTCGTGTGCTATACCCACGCCTTCCAAGTGGTCCGGGGAGCCGCGGACCCCGATCGCCTAAAATTTTTCCGGACTATCAAATACGACCTAAGGTACCATAGTCACTGCCCCACCATGATCGTTCCAAATGCTTTGCATTTTTCGGCCAAAAAACTAGAACTCCGCGCGATTTGCATATTTTAGTGTGCTATAGCTTACGCCTTCCGAGTGGTCCCGGGAGCCGTGGACCCCGATCGCCTAAAATTTTCCGGGCCATCAAATACGACCTAAGGAACCATAGTCACCACCACGCCATGATCGTTCCTCAACTAGAATTCCGCGCGATTTCCATATTTTTGTGTGCTTTAGCCCACGCCTTCCAAGGGGTCCCGGGAACCCCGAACCCCGATCGCCTAAAAAATTTTTGGGCCATCAAATACGACCTAAGGAACCATATTAACCACCCCGCCATGATCGTTCCCTATTTTTTGCATTTTTCGGCCAAACAACTAGAATTCCGCGCGATTTCCATATTTTTGTGTGTTATAGCCCACACCTTCCGAGTGGTCCCGGGACCTCCGAACCCCTATCGCCTAAAATTTTTCCGGACCGTCAAATAAGACCTAAGGAACCATAGTCACCGCCCAGCCATGATCGTTCCTAGTTTTTTTCGTTTTTCGGCCAAAAAACTAGAATTCCGCGCGATTCCCATATTTTCCTGTCCTATAGCCCACGCCTTCCAAGTGAACCCGGGAACTCCGAACCCCTATCGCCTAAAATTTTTCCGGACTATCAAATACGACCTAAGGAACCATAGTCACCGCCCAGCCATGATCATTCCTCATTTGTTGCGTTTTTCGGCCAAAAAACTAGAATTCCGCCCGATTACAATATTTTTGTGTGTTATTGCCCACCCTTCCAAGTGGTTCCGGGACCCCCGGACCCCGATCGCCTAAAATTTTTTTGGGCCTTCAAATACGACCTAACGAACCATAGTAACCGCCCCGCCATCATCGTTTCTCATTTTTTGCATTTTTCGGCCAAAAAACTAGAATTACGCCTGATTCCCATTTTTTCGTGTGCTATACCCACGCCTTCCAAGTTGTCCGGGGAGTCGCGGACCCCGATCGCCTAAAATTTTTCCGGACTATCAAATACGTCCTAAGGTACCATAGTCACCGCCCCACCAGGATCGTTCCAAATGCTTTGCATTTTTCGGCCAAAAAACTATAACTCCGCGCGATTTGAATATTTTAGTGTGCTATAGCTTACGCCTTCCGAGTGGTCCCGGGAGCCGTGGACCCCGATCACCTAAAATTTTCCGGGCCATCAAATACGACCTAAGGAACCATAGTCACCGCCCCGCCATGATCGTTCCTCATTTATTGCATTTTTCAGCCAAAAAACTAGAATTCCGCTCGATTACCATATTTTTGTGTGCTATTGCCCACGCCTTCCGAGTGGGCCGAACCGCCGGACTCGGATCGCCTAAAAAATTTTCGGGCCATCAATTAGGACATAAGGAACCATAGTCACCACCTCGCCATGATCCTTCCTCAATTTTGGCCAAAAAACTAGAATTCCGCCCGATTCTCATATTTTTGTGTGCTATCGCCCACGCCTTCCGAGTGGGTCAGGCCCCCCGGAGCCGGATCGCCTAAACATTTTCTGGACTATCAAATACGACCTAAGGAACCATAGTCACCGCCCCGCCATAATCGTTCCTAGTCTTTTGCGTTTTTCAGCCAAAAAACTAGAATTCCGCGCGATTTCCATATTTTCTTGTGCTTTAGCCCACGCCTTCCAAGGGGTCCCGGGAATCCCGAACCCCGATCGCCTAAAAATTTTCCGGGCCATCAAATACGACTTAAGGAACCATAGCCCACGCCTTCCGAGTGGTCCCGGGACCTCCTAACCCCTATCGCCTAAAATTTTTCCAGACTATCAAATACGACCTAAGGAACCATAGTATCCGCCCCGCCATGATCGTTCCTCATTTTTTGCGTTTTTCGGCAAAACAACTAGAATTCCGCGCGATTCCCATATTTTTATGTGTTATAGCCCATACCTTCCGAGTGGTCCCGGGACCTCCGGACCCCTATCGCCTAATATTTTTCCGGACTATCAAATAAGACCAAAGGAACCATAGTCACCGCCGTGCCAAGATCTTTCCACATTTTTTGCATGTTACTGAAAAAGACCTAGAATTTCGCCCGATTCCCATATTTTCGTGTGCTATACCCACGCATTCCGAGTGGTCCCAAGAGCCGAAGACCCCGATTGCCTAAAATTTTTCCGGGCAATCAAATACGACCTAAGGAACCATAGTATCTGCCCCGCCATGATCGTTCCTTATTTTTTGCGTTTTTCGGCCAAACAACTAGAATTCCGTGCGATTCCCATATTTTTGTGTGTTATAGCCCACACCTTCCGAGTGGTCCCGGGACCTCCCGACCCCTATCGCCTAAAATTTTTCAGGACTATCAAATACGACCTAAGGAACCATAGTATCCGCCCCGCTATGATCATTCCTCATTTGTTGCATTTTTCGGCCAAAAAACTAGAATTCCGCCCGATTACAATATTTTTGTGTGCTATTGCCCACCCTTCCAAGTGGTTCCGGGACCCCCGGACCCCGATCGCCTAAAATTTTTCCGGGCCATCAAATACGACCTAAGGAACCATAGTCACCGCCCAGCCATGATCGTTCCTAGTTTTTTTGGTTTTTCGGCCAAAAAACTAGAATTCCGCGCGATTCCCATATTTTCGTGTCCAATAACCCATGCCTTCGAAGTGAACCCAGGAACTCCAGACCCCTATCACCTAAAAGTTTTCCGGACTATCAAATAAGACCTAAGGAACCATAGTCACCGCCCAGCCATGATCATTCCTCATTTGTTGCATTTTTCAGCCAAAAAACTAGAATTTCGCCCGATTACAATATTTTTATGTGTTATTGCCCACCCTTCCAAGTGGTTCCGGGACCCCCGGACCCCGATCGCCTAAAATTTTTTCGGGCCGTCAAATACGACCTAAGGAACCATAGTCACCGCCCAGCCATGATCGTTCCTAGTTTTTTTCGTTTTTCGGCCAAAAAACTAGAATTCCGTGCGATTCCCATATTTTCTTGTCCTATAGCCCACACCTTCCGAGTGGTCCCGGGACCTCCGGACCCCTATCGCCTAAAATTCTTCCGGACTATCAAATACAACCTAAGGAACCATAGTCACCGCCCAGCCATGATCATTCCTCATTTGTTGCGTTTTTCGGCCAAAAAACTAGAATTCCGCCCGATTATAATATTTTTGTGTGCTATTGCCCACCCTTCCAAGTGGTTCCGGGACCCCCGGACCCCGATCGCCTAAAATTTTTCCGGGCCGTCAAATACGACCTAAGGAACCATAGTAACCGCCCTGCCATCATCGTTTCTCATTTTTCGGCCAAAAAACTAGAATTACGCCCGATTCCCATATTTTCATGTGCTATACCCACGACTTCCAAGTGGTCCGGGGAGGCGCGGACCCCGATCGCCTAAAATTTTTCCGGACTATCAAATACGACCTAAGGTACCATAGTCACCGCCCCACCATGATCGTTCCAAATGCTTTGCATTTTTCGGCCAAAAAAGTAGAACTCCGCGCGATTTGCATATTTTAGTGTGCTATAGATTACGCCTTCCGAGTGGTCCCGGGAGCCGTGGACCCCGATCGCCTAAAATTTTTCGGGCAACCAAATACGACCTAAGGAACCATAGTCACCGCCTCGCCATGATCGTTCCTCATGTTTTGCATTTTTCAGCCAAAAAACTAGAATCCGCCCGATTCCCATATTTTTGTGTGCTATCGCCCACGCCTTCCGAGTGGGTCGGGCCCCCCGGAGCCGGATCGCCTAAAAATTTTCCGGACTATCAAATATGACCTAAGGAACCCTAGTCACCGCCCCGCCATGATCGTTCCTAGTCTTTTGCGTTTTTCAGCCAAAAAACTAGAATTTCGCGCGATTTCCATATTTTTGTGTGCTTTAGCCCACGCCTTCCAAGGGGTCCCGGGAACCCCGAACCCCGATCGCCTAAAATTTTTCTGGGCAATCAAATACGACCTAAGGAACCATAGTAACCACCCCGCCATGATCGTTCCTTATATTTTGCGTTTTTCGGCCAAACAACTAGAATTCCGCGCGCTTCCCATATTTTTGTGTGTTATAGCCCACGCCTTCCGAGTGGTCCCGGGACCCCCTAACCCCGATCGCCTAAAATTTTTCCGGTCCATCAAATACGACCTAAGGAACCATAGTAACCGCCCCGCCATCATCGTTTCTTATTTTCTGCATTTTTCGGCCAAAAAACTAGAATTACGCCCGATTCCCATATATTCGGGTGCTATATACCCACGCCTTCCAAGTGGTCCAGGGAGCCGCGGACCCCGATCGCCTAAAAATTTTCCGGACTATCAAATACGACCTAAGGTACCACAGTCACTGTCCCACCATGATCGTTCCAAATGCTTTGCATTTTTCGGCCTAAAAACTAGAACTCTGCGCGATTTCGATATTTTCGTGTTCTTTAGCCCACGCCTTCTAAGGGGTCCCAGGAACCCCGAACCCCGATCGCCTAAAATTTTTTCGGGCCATCAAAATACGACCTAAGGAACCATAGTAACCACCCCGCCATGATCGTTCCTCATTTTTTGCGTTTTTCGGCCAAACAACTAGAATTCCGCGCGATTCCCATATTTTTGTGTGTTATAGCCCACGCCTTCCGAGTGGTCCCGAGACCTCCTGACCCCTATCGCCTAAAAATATTCCGGACAATCAAATACGACCTAAGGAACCATAGTATCCGCCCCGCCATGATCGTTCCTCATTTTTTGCGTTTTTCGGCCAAACAACTAGAATTCCGCGTGATTCCCATATATTTATGTGTTATAGGCCATGCCTTCCGAGTGGTCCCGGGACCTCCGGACCCCTATCGCCTAAAATTTTTTCGAACTATCAAATAAGACCTAAGGAACCATAGTCACCGCCCAGCCATGATAATTCCTCATTTGTTGCGTTTTTCGGCCAAAAATCTAGAATTCCGCCCGATTACAATATTTTTGTGTGCTATTGCCCACCCTTCCAAGTGGTTCCGGGACCCCCGGACCCCGATCGCCTAAAATTTTTTTGGGTCGTCAAATACGACCTAAGGAACCATAGTAACCGCCCCGCCATCATCGTTTCTCATTTTTCGGCCAAAAAACTAGAATTACGCCCGATTCCCATATTTTCGTGTGCTATACCCACGGCTTCCAAGTGGTCCGGGGAGCCGCGGACCCCGATCGCCTAAAATTTTTCCGGACTATCAAATACGACCTAAGGTACCATAGTCACCGCCCCACCATGATCGTTCCAAATGCTTTGCATTTTTCGGCCAAAAAAGTAGAACTCCGCGCGATTTGCATATTTTAGTGTGCTATAGCTTACGCCTTCCGAGTGGTCCCGGGAGCCGTGGACCCCGATCGCCTAAAATTTTCCGGGCCACCAAATACGACCTAAGGAACCATAGTCACTGCCTCGCCATGATCGTTCATCATTTTTTGCATTTTTTGGCCTAAAAACTACAATTCCGCACGATTCTCATATGTTTTGTGTGCTATCGCCCACGCCTTCCGAGTGGGTCGGGCCCCCCGGAGCCGGATCGCCTAAAATTTTTCCGGACTATCAAATACGACCTAAGGAACCATAGTCACCGCCCCGCCATGATCGTTCCTAGTCTTTTGCGTTTTTCAGCCAAAAACCTAGAATTTCGCGCGATTTCCATATTTTCGTGTGCTTTAGCCCACGCCTTCCAAGGAGTCCCGGGAACCCCGAACCCCGATCGCCTAAAATTTTTCCGGGCCATCAAATACGACCTAAGGAACCATAGTAACCACCCCTCCATGATCGTTCCTCATTTTTTGCGTTTTTCGGCCAAACAACTAGAATTCCGCGCGATTCCCATATTTTTGTGTGTTATAGCCCATGCCTTCCGAGTGGTCCCGGGACCTCCGGTCCCCTATCGCCTAAAATTTTTTCAGACTAACAAACACGACCTAAGGAACCATAGTCACCGCCCAGCCATGATCATTCCTCATTTGTTGCGTTTTTCGGCCAAAAAACTAAAATTCCGCTCGATTACAATATTTTTGTGTGCTATTGCCCACCCTTCCAAGTGGTTCCGGGACCACCGGACCCCGATCGCCTAAAATTTTTCCGGGCCGTCAAATACGACCTAAGGAACCATACTAACCGCCCCTCCATCATCGTTTCTCATTTTTCGGCCAAAAAACTAGAATTACGCCCAATTCCCATATTTTCGTGTGCTATACCCACGCCTTCCAAGTGGTCCGGGTAGCCGCGGACCCCGATCGCCTAAAATTTTTCCGGACTATCAAATACGACCTAAGGTACCATAGTCACCGCCCCACCCTGATCGTTCCAAATGCTTTGCATTTTTCGGCCAAAAAAGTAGAACTCCGCGCGATTTGCATATTTTAGTGTGCTATAGCTTACGCCTTCCGAGTGGTCCCGTGAGCCGTGGACCCCGATCGCCTAAAATTTTCCGGGCCATCAAATACGACCTAAGGAACCATAGTCACCGCCCAGCCATGATCGTTCCTCATTTATTGCCTTTTTCGGCCAAAAAACTAGAATTCCGCTCGATTACCATATTTTTGTATGCTATTGCCCACGCCTTCCGAGTGGGCTGGGGCGCCAGACTCGGATCGCTTAAAAATTTTTCGGGCCATCAATTAGGACTTAAGGAACCATAGTCACCACCTCACCATGATCGTTCCTTATTTTTTGCATTTTTTAGCCAAAAAACTAGAATTCCGCCCGATTCCTATATTTTTGTGTGCTATCGCCCACGCCTTCCGAGTGGGTCGGGCCCCCCGGAGCCAGATCGCCTAAAAATTTTCCGGACTATCAAATACGACCTAAGGAACCGTAGTCACCGCCCCGCCATGATCGTTCCTAGTCTTTTGCGTTTTTCAGCCAAAAAACTAGAATTCCGCGCGATTTCCATATTTTCGTGTGCTTTAGCCCATGCCTTCCAAGGGGTCCCGGGAACCCCAAACCCTGATCGCCTAAAAGTTTTACGGGCTATCAAAGACGACCTAAGGAAGCATAGTAACCACCCCGCCATGATCGTTCCTCATTTTTTGCGTTTTTCGGCCAAACAACTAGAATTCCGCGCGATTCCCATATTTTCATGTCCTATAGCCCACGCCTTCCAAGTGAACCCGGGAACTCCGGACCCCTATCGACTAAAAATTTTCTGGACTATCAAATACGACCTAAGGAACCATAGTATCCGCCCCGCCATGATCGTTCCTTATTTTTTGCGTTTTTCGGCCAAACAACTAGAATTCCGCGCGATTCCCATATTTTTGTGTGTTATAGCCCACACCTTCCGAGTGGTCCCGGGACCTCCGGACCCCTATCGCCTAAAATTTTTCCGGACTATCAAATACGACCTAAGGAACCATAGTATCCGCCCCGCCATGATCATTCCTTATGTTTTGCATTTTTTGGCCAAAAAACTAGAATTCCGCCCGATTCCCATATTTTTGTGTGCTATCGCCCACCCCTTCCGAGTGGGTCGGGCCCCCCGGAGCCGGATCGCCTATAAATTTTCCGGACTATCAAATACGACCTAAGGAACCATAGTCACCTCCCCGCCATGATCGTTCCTAGTTTTTTCTGTTTTTCGGCCAAAAAACTAGAATTCCGCGCGATTCCCATATTTTCGTGTCCTATAGCCCACGCCTTCCAAGTGAACCCGGGAACTCCGGACCCCTATCGCCTAAAAATTTTCCGGACTATCAAATACGACCTAAGGAACCATAGTCACCGCCCAGCCATGATCATTCCTCATTTGTTGCGTTTTTCGGCCAAAAAACTAGAATTCCGCCCGATTACATTATTTTTGTGTGCTATTGCCCACCCTTCCAAGTGGTTCCGGGACCCCCGGACCCCGATCGCCTAAAATTTTTCCGGGCCGTCAAATACGACCTAAGGAACCATAGTAACCGCCCCGCCATCATCGTTTCTCATTTTTCGGACAAAAAACTAGAATTACGCTCGATTCCCATATTTTCGTGTGCTATACCCACGCCTTCCAAGTGGTCCGGGGAGCCGCGGACCCCGATCGCCTAAAATTTTTTCGTACTATCAAATACGACCTAACGTACTATAGTCACCGTCCAACCATGATCGTTCCAAATGCTTTGCATTTTTCGACCAAAAAACTAGAACTCCGCGCGATTTGCATATTTTAGTGTGCTATAGCTTTCGCCTTCCGAGTGGTCCCGGGAGCCGTGGACCCTGATCGCCTAAAATTTTTCGGGCCATCAAATACGACCTAAGGAACCATAGTCACCGCCTCACCATGATCGTTCCTTATTTTTTGCATTTTTTGGCCAAAAAACTAGAATTCCGCCCGATTCCAATATTTTTGTGTGCTATCGCCCACGCCTTCCGAGTGGGTCGGGCCCCCCGGAGCCGGATCGCCTAAAATTTTCTGGACTATCAAATACGACCTAAGGAACCATAGTCACCGCCCCGCCATGATCGTTCCTAGTCTTTTGCGTTTTTCAGCCAAAAAACTAGAATTCCGCGCGATTCCCATATTTTCGTGTGCTTTAGCCCACGCCTTCCAAGGGGTCCCGGGAACCCCGAACCCCGATCGCCTAAAAAATTTTCCGGGCCATCAAATATGACCTAAGGAACCATAGTAACCACCCTGCCATGATCGTTCCTCATTTTTTGCGTTTTTCGGCCAAACAACTAGAATTCCGCGCGATTCCCATATTTTTGTGTGTTATAGCCCATGCCTACCGAGTGGTCCCGGGACCTCCGGACCCCTATCGCCTAAAATTTTTTCGGACTATCAAATACGACCTAAGGAACCATAGTCACCGCCCAGCCATGATCATTCCTCATTTGTTGCGTTTTGCGGCCAAAAAACTAGAATTTCGCCCGATTACAATATTTTTGTGTGCTATTGCCCACCCTTCCAAGTGGTTCCGGGACCCCCGGACCCCGATCGCCTAAAATTTTTCCGGGACGTCAAATACGACCTAAGGAACCATAGTAACTGCCCCGCCATCATCGTTTCTCATTTTTTGGCCAAAAAACTAGAATTACGCCCGATTCCCATATTTTCGTGTGCTATACCCACGCCTTCCAAGTGGTCCGGGGAGCCGCGGACCCCGATCGCCTAAAAGTTTTCCGGACTATCAAATACGACCTAAGGTACCATAGTCACCGCCCCACCATGATCGTTCCAAATGCTTTGTATTTTTCGGCCAAAAAAGTAGAACTCCGCGCGATTTGCATATTTTAGTGTGCTATAGCTTACGCCTTCCGAGTGGTCCCGGGAGCCGTGGACCCCGATAGCCTAAAATTTTCCGGGCCATCAAATACGACCTAAGGAACCATAGTCACCGCCCAGCCATGATCGTTCCTCATTTATTGCCTTTTTCGGCCAAAAAACTAGAATTCCGCTCGATTACCTTATTTTTGTGTGCTATTGCCCACGCCTTCCGAGTGGGATGGGGCGCCGGACTCGGATCGCTTAAAAAATTTTTGGGCCATCAATTGGGAACTAAGGAACCATAGTCACCGCCTCACCATGATCGTTCCTTATTTTTTGCATTTTTTGGCCAAAAAACTAGAATTCCGCCCGATTCCAATATTTTTGTGTGCTATCGCCCACGCCTTCCGAGTGGGTCGGGCCCCCCGGAGCCGGATCGCCTAAAATTTTCTGGACTATCAAATACGACCTAAGGAACCATAGTCACCGCCCCGCCATGATCGTTCCTAGTCTTTTGCGTTTTTCAGCCAAAAAACTAGAATTCCGCGCGATTCCCATATTTTCGTGTGCTTTAGCCCACGCCTTCCAAGGGGTCCCGGGAACCCCGAACCCCGATCGCCTAAAAAATTTTCCGGGCCATCAAATATGACCTAAGGAACCATAGTAACCACCCTGCCATGATCGTTCCTCATTTTTTGCGTTTTTCGGCCAAACAACTAGAATTCCGCGCGATTCCCATATTTTTGTGTGTTATAGCCCATGCCTACCGAGTGGTCCCGGGACCTCTGGACCCCTATCGCCTAAAATTTTTTCGGACTATCAAATACGACCTAAGGAACCATAGTCACCGCCCAGCCATGATCATTCCTCATTTGTTGCGTTTTTCGGCCAAAAAACTAGAATTTCGCCCGATTACAATATTTTTGTGTGCTATTGCCCACCCTTCCAAGTGGTTCCGGGACCCCCGGACCCCGATCGCCTAAAATTTTTCCGGGACGTCAAATACGACCTAAGGAACCATAGTAACTACCCCGCCCTCATCGTTTCTCTTTTTTCGGCCAAAAAACTAGAATTACGCTCGATTCCCATATTTTCGTGTGCTATACCCACGCCTTCCAAGTGGTCCGGGGAGCCGCGGACCCCGATCTCCTAAAATTTTTCCGGACTATCAAATACGACCTAAGGTACTATAGTCACCGTCCCACCATGATCGTTCCAAATGCTTTGCATTTTCGGCAAAAAAACTAGAACTCCGCGCGATTTGCATATTTTAGAATGCTATAGCTTACGCCTTCTGAGTGGTCCCGTGAGCCGTGGACCCCGATCGCCTAAAATTTTCCGGGCCATCAAATACGACCTAAGGAACCATAGTTACCGCCCAGCCATGATCATTCCTCATTTATTGCCTTTTTCAGCCAAAAACCTAGAATTCCGCTCGATTACCATATTTTTGTGTGCTATTGCCCACGCCTTCCGAGTGGGCTGGGGCGCCGGACTCGGATTGCTTAAATATTTTTAGGGCCATCAATTAGGACCTAAGGAACCATAGTCACCGCCTCACCATGATCGTTCCTTATTTTTTGCATTTTTTGGACAAAAAAATAGTATTCCGCTCGATTCCCATATTTTTGTGTGCTATCACCCACGCCTTCCGAGTGGGTCGGGCCCCCCGGAGCCGGATCGCCTAAAAATTTTCCGGACAATCAAATACGACCTAAGGAACCATAGTCACCGCCCCGCCATGATCGTTCCTAGTCTTTTGTGTTTTTCAGCCAAAAAACTAGAATTCCGCGCGATTTCCATATTTTCGTGTGCTTTAGCCCACGCCTTCCAAGGGGTCCCGGGAACCCCGAACCCCGATCGCCTAAAAATTTTCCGGGCTATCAAATACGACCTAAGGAACCATAGTTACCACCCCGCCATGATTGTTCCTCATTTTTTGCGTTTTTCGGCCAAACAACTAGAATTCCGCGCGATTCCCATATTTTTATGTGTTATAGCCCACGCCTTCCGAGTGGTCCCGGGACCTCCTGACCCCTATCGCCTAAAATTTTTTCGGACTATCAAATACGACCTAAGGAACCATAGTATCCGCCCCGCCATGATCGTTCCTTATTTTTTGCGTTTTTCGGTCAAACAACTAGAATTCCGCGCGATTCCCATATTTTTGTGTGTTATAGCCCACACCTTCCGAGTGGTCACGGGACCTCCGGACCCCTATCGCCTAAAATTTTTCCGGACTATCAAATACGACCTAAGGAACCATAGTATCCGCCCCGCCATGATCGTTCCTTATGTTTTGCATTTTTTGGCTAAAAAACTAGAATTCCGCCCGATTCCCATATTTTTGTGTGCTATCGCCCATGCCTTCCAAGTGGGTCGGGCCCCCCCGGAGCCGGATCGCCTAAAAATTTTCCGGACTATCAAATTCGACCTAAGGAACCATAGTCACCGCCCCGCCATGATCGTTCCTAGTTTTTTCTATTTTTCGGCCAAAAAACTAGAATTTCGCGCGATTCCCATATTTTTGTGTCCTATAGCCCACGCCTTCCAAGTGAACCCGGGAACTCCGGCCCCTATCGCCTAAGAATTTTCCGGACTATCAAATACGACCTAAGGAACCGTAGTCACCGCCCAGCCATGATCATTCCTCATTTGTTGCGTTTTTCGGCCAAAAAACTAGAATTCCGCTCGATTACAATATTTTTGTGTGCTATTGCCCACCCTTCTAAGTGGTTCCGGGACCCCCGGACCCTGATCGCCTAAAATTTTTCCGGGCCGTCAAATACGACCTAAGGAACTATAGTAACCGCCCCGCCATCATCGTTTCTCATTTTTTGCATTTTTCGGCCAAAAAACTAGAATTACGCACGATTCCCATATTTTCGTGTGCTATACCCACGCCTTCCAAGTGGTCCGGGGAGCCGCGGACCCCGATCGCCTAAAATTTTTTCGGACTATCAAATACGACCTAAGGTACCATAGTCACCGCCCCACCATGATCGTTCCAAATGCTTTGCATTTTTCGGCCAAAAAACTAGAACTCCGCAAGATTTGCATATTTTAGTGTGCTATAGCTTACGCCTTCCGAGTGGTCCCGGGAGCCGTGGACCCCGATCGCCTAAAATTTTTCGGGCCATCAAATACGACCTAAGGAACCATAGTCACCGCCCCGCCATTATCGTTCCTCATTTATTGCCTTTTTCGGCCAAAAAACTAGAATTCCGCTCGATTACCATATTTTTGTGTGCTATTGCCCACGCCTTCCGAGTGGGCCGGGCCGCCGGACTCGGATCGCCTAAAAAAATTTCGGGCCATCAATTAGGACCTATGGAACCATAGTCACCGCCTCTCCATGATCGTTCCTTATTTTTTGCATTTTTTGGCCAAAACACTAGAATTCCGACCGATTCCCATATTTTTGTGTGGAATAGCCCACTCCTTCCGAGTGGGTCGGGCCCCCGGAGCCGGATCACCTAATAATTTTCCGGACTATCAAATACGACCTAAGGAACCATAGTCACCGCCCCGCCATGATCGTTCCTAGTCTTTTGCCTTTTTCAGCCAAAAAACTAGAATTCCGCGCGATTTCCATATTTTCGTGTGCTTTAGCCCACGCCTTCCAAGGGGTCCCGGGAACCCCGAACCCCGATCGCCTAAAACTTTTCCGGGCCATCAAATACAACCTAAGGAACCATAGTAACCACCCCGCCATGATTGTTCCTCATTTTTTGCATTTTTCGGCCAAAAAAATAGAATTCCGCGCGATTCCCATATTTTTGTGTGTTATAGCCCACGCCTTCCGAGTGGTCCCGGGACCTCCTGACCCCTATCGCCTAAAATTTTTTCGGACTATCAAATACGACCTAAGGAACCATAGTATCTGCCCCGCCATGATCGTTCCTTATTTTTTACATTTTTCGGCCAAAAAACTAGAATTCCGCGCGATTCCCATATTTTCGTGTCCTATAGCCCACGCCTTCCAAGTGAACCCGGGAACTCCGGACCCCTACCGCCTAAAATTTTTCCGGACTATCAAATACGACCTAAGGAACCATAGTCACCGCCCAGCCATGATCATTCCTCATTTGTTGCGTTTTTCGGCCAAAAATGTAGAATCCCGCCCGATTACAATATTTTTGTGTGCTATTGCCCACCCTTCCAAGTGGTTCCGGGACCCCCGGATCCCGATCGCCTAAAATTTTTCCGGGCCATCAAATACGACCTAAGGAACCATAGTAACTACCCCGCCCTCATCGTTTCTCTTTTTTCGGCCAAAAAACTAGAATTACGCTCGATTCCCATATTTTCGTGTGCTATACCCACGCCTTCCAAGTGGTCCGGGGAGCCGCGGACCCCGATCTCCTAAAATTTTTCCGGACTATCAAATACGACCTAAGGTACTATAGTCACCGTCCCACCATGATCGTTCCAAATGCTTTGCATTTTCGGCAAAAAAACTAGAACTCCGCGCGATTTGCATATTTTAGAGTGCTATAGCTTACGCCTTCTGAGTGGTCCCGTGAGCCGTGGACCCCGATCGCCTAAAATTTTCCGGGCCATCAAATACGACCTAAGGAACCATAGTTACCGCCCAGCCATGATCATTCCTCATTTATTGCCTTTTTCAGCCAAAAACCTAGAATTCCGCTCGATTACCATATTTTTGTGTGCTATTGCCCACGCCTTCCGAGTGGGCTGGGGCGCCGGACTCGGATTGCTTAAATATTTTTAGGGCCATCAATTAGAACCTAAGGAACCATAGTCACCGCCTCACCATGATCGTTCCTTATTTTTTGCATTTTTTGGCCAAAAAACTAGAATTCCGCCCGATTCCAATATTTTTGTGTGCTATCGCCCACGCCTTCCGAGTGGGTCGGGCCCCCCGGAGCCGGATCGCCTAAAAATTTTCCGGACTATCTAATACGACCTAAGGAACCATAGTCACCGCCCCGCCATGATCGTTCCTAGTCTTTTGCGTTTTTCAGCCAAACAACTAGAATTCCGCGCGATTCCCATATTTTTGTGTGTTATAGCCAATGCCTTCCAAGTGGTCCCGGGACCTCCGGACCCCTATCGCCTAAAATTTTTTCGGACTATCAAATATGACCTAAGGAACCATAGTCACCGCCCAGCCATGATCATTCCTCATTTGTTGCGTTTTTCGGCAAAAAAACTAGAATTCCGCCCGATTACAATATTTTTGTGTGCTATTGCCCACCCTTCCAAGTGGTTCCGGGACCCCCGGACCCCGATCGCCTAAAATTTTTCCGGGACGTCAAATATGACCTAAGGAACCATAGTAACTGCCCCGCCATCATCGTTTCTCATTTTTCGGCCAAAAAACTAGAATTACGCCCGATTCCCATATTTTCGTGTGCTATACCCACGCCTTCCAAGTGGTCCGGGGAGCCGCGGACCCCGATCGCCTAAAATTTTTCCGGACTATCAAATACGACCTAAGTTACCATAGTCACCGCCCCACCATGATCGTTCCAAATGCTTTGTATTTTTCGGCCAAAAAAGTAGAACTCCGCGCGATTTGCATATTTTAGTGTGCTATAGCTTACGCCTTCCGAGTGGTCCCGGGAGCCGTGGACCCCGATAGCCTAAAATTTTCCGGGCCATCAAATACGACCTAAGGAACCATAGTCACCACCCAGCCATGATCGTTCCTCATTTATTGCCTTTTTCGGCCAAAAAACTAGAATTTCGCTCGATTACCATATTTTTGTGTGCTATTGCCCACGCCTTCCGAGTGGGCTGGGGCGCCGGACTCGGATCGCTTAAAAACTTTTCGGGCCATCAATTAGGACCTAAGGAACCATAGTCACCACCTCACCATGATCGTTCCTTACTTTTTGCATTTTTTGGCCAAAAAAATAGAATTCCGCCGGATTCCCATATTTTTATGTGCTATCACCCACGCCTTCCGAGTGGGTCGGGCCTCCCGGAGCCGGATCGCCTAAAATTTTTCCGGTTTATCAAATACGACCTAAGGAACCATAGTCACCGCCCCGCCATGATCGTTCCTAGTCTTTTGCGTTTTTCAGCCAAAAAACTAGAATTCCGCGCGATTTCCATATTTTCGTGTGCTTTAGCCCACACCTTCCGAGTGGTCCCGGGACCTCCGGACCCCTATCTCCTAAAATTTTTCCGGACTATCAAATACGACCTAAGGAACCATAGTATCCGCCCCGCCATGATCGTTCCTCATTTTTTGCATTTTTCGGCCAAACAACTAGAATTCTGCGCAATCCCATATTTTTGTGTGTTATAGCCCACGCCTTCCGAGTGGTCCCGGGTCTCCGGACCCCTATCGCCTAAAATTTTTCCGGACTATCAAATAAGACCTAAGGAACCATAGTCACCGCCCAGCCATGATCGTTCCTAGTTTTTTCCGTTTTTTCGGCCAAAAAACTAGAATTCCGCGCGATTCCCATATTTTCGTGTCCTATGCCCACGCCTTCCAAGTGAACCCGGGAACTCCGGACCCATATCGCCTAAAATTTTTCCGGACTATAAAATATGACCTAAGGAACCATAGTCACCGCCCAGCTATGATCATTCCTCATTTGTTGCGTTTTTCGGCTAGAAAACTAAAATTCCGCCCGATTACAATATTTTTGTGTGCTATTGCCCACCCTTCCAAGTGGTTCCGGGACCCTCAGACCCCAATCGCCTAAAAATTGTTCGGGCCGTAAAATACGACCTAAGGAACCATAGTAACCGCCCCGCCATCATTGTTTCTCATTTTTTGCATTTTTCGGCCAAAAAACTAGAATTACGCCCGATTCCCATATTTTCGTGTGCTATACCCACGCCTTCCAAGTGGTCCGGGGAGCCGCGGACCCCGATCGCCCAAAATTTTTCCGGACTATCAAATACGACCTAAGGTACCATAGTCACCGCCCCACCATTATCGTTCCAAATGCTTTGCATTTTTCGGCCAAAAAACTAGAACTCCGCGCGATTTGCATATTTTAGTGTGCTATAGATTATGCTTTCCGAGTGATCCCGGGAGCCGTGGACCCCGATCGCCTAAAATTTTCCGGGCCATCAAATACGACCTAAGGAACCATAGTCACCGCCCAGCCATGATCGTTCCTCATTTATTGCCTATTTTGGCAAAAAAACTAGAATTCCGCGCGATTCCCATTTTTTGTGTGTTATAGCCCACGCCTTCCGAGTGGTCCCGGGACCTCCTGACCCCTATCGCCTAAAATTTTTCCGGAATATCAAATAAAACCTAAGGAACCATAGTATCCGCCCCGCCATGATCGTTCCTCATTTTTTGCGTTTTTCGGCCAAACAACTAGAATTTCGCGCGATTCCCTATAATTTTGTGTGTTGTAGCCCACGCCTTCCGAGTGGTCCCGGGACCTCCGGACCCCTATCGCCTAATATTTTTCCGGACTATCAAATAAGACCAAAGGAACCATAGTCACCGCCCTACCAAGATGTTTCCACATTTTTTGCATGTTACTGAAAAAGACCTAAAATTTTGCCCGATTCCCATATTTTTGTGTGTTATAGCCCACGCCTTCCGAGTGGTCCCGGGTCTCCGGACCCCTATCGCCTAAAATTTTTCCGGACTATCAAATAAGACCTAAGGAACCATAGTCAATGCCCAGCCATGATCGTTCCTAGTTTTTTCCGTTTTTCGGCCAAAAAACTAGAATTCCGCGCGATTCCCATATTTTCGTGTCCTATGCCCACGCCTTCCAAGTGAACCCGGGAACTCCGGACCCATATCGCCTAAAATTTTTCCGGACTATAAAATATGACCTAAGGAACCATAGTCACCACCCAGCTATGATCATTCCTCATTTGTTGCATTTTTCGGCCAAAAAACTAGAACTCCGCGCGATTTGCATATTTTAGTGTGCTATAGATTATGCTTTCCGAGTGGTCCCGGGAGCCGTGGACCCCGATCGCCTAAAATTTTCCGGGCCATCAAAAACGACCTAAGGAACCATAGTCACCACCCAGCCATGATCGTTCCTCATTTATTGCCTATTTTGGCAAAAAAACTAGAATTCCGCGCGATTCCCATATTTTTGTGTGTTATAGCCCACGCCTTCCGAGTGGTCCCGGGACCTCCTGACCCCTATCGCCTAAAATTTTTCCGGAATATCAAATACAACCTAAGGAACCATAGTATCCGCCTCGCCATGATCGTTTCACATTTTTTGCGTTTTTCGGCCAAACAACTAGAATTTCGCGCGATTCCCATATTTTTGTGTGTTGAAGCCCACGCCTTTCGAGTGGTCCCGGGACCTCCGGACCCCTATCGCCTAATATTTTTCCGGACTATCAAAGAAGACCAAAGGAACCATAGTCACCGCCCTACCAAGATCTTTCCACATTTTTTGCATGTTACTGAAAAACACCTAGAATTTCGCCCGATTCCCATATTTTCGTGTGCTATACCCACGCATTCCGAGTGGTCCCAAGAGCCGCGGACCCCGATCGCCTAAAATTTTTCCGGGAAATCAAATACGACCTAAGGAACCATAGTATCCGCCCCGCCATGATCGTTCCTTATTTTTTGCGTTTTTAGGCCAAACAGCTAGAATTCCGCGCGATTCCCATATTTTTGTGTGTTATAGCCCACACCTTCCGAGTGGTCCCGGGACCTCCGGACCCCTATCTCCTAAAATTTTTCCGGACTATCAAATACGACCTAAGGAACCATAGTATCCACCCCACCATGATTGTTCCTCATTTTTTGCATTTTTTGGCCAAACAACTAGAATTCCCCGCAATCCCATATTTTTGTGTGTTATAGCCCACGCCTTCCGAGTGGTCCCGGGTCTCCGGGCCCCTATCGCCTAAAATTTTTTCGGACTATCAAATAAGACCTAAGGAACCATAGTCACCGCCCAGCCATGATCGTTCCTAGTTTTTTCCATTTTTCGGCCAAAAAACTAGAATTCCGCGCGATTCCCATATTTTCGTGTCCTATGCCCACGCCTTCCATGTGAACCCGGGATCTCCGGACCCCTATCGCCTAAAAATTTTCCGGACTATCAAATACGACCTAAGGAACCATAGTATCCGCCCCGCCATGATCGTTCCTCATTTTTTGCATTTTTCGGCCAAACAACTAGAATTATGCACAATCCCATATTTTTGTGTGTTATAGCCCACGCCTTCCGAGTGGTCCCGGGTCTCCGGACCCCTATCGCCTAAAATTTTTTCGGACTATCAAATAAGACCTAAGGAACCATAGTCACCGCCCAGCCATGATCGTTCCTAGTTTTTTCTGTTTTTCGGCCAAAAAACTAGAATTCCGCGCGATTCCCATATTTTCGTGTCCTATGCCCACACCTTCCGAGTGGTCCTGGGACCTCCGGACCCCTATCGCCTAAAATTTTTCCGCACTATCAAATACGACCTAAGGAACCATAGTAACCGCCCCGCCATCATCGTTTCTTATTTTTTGCATTTTTCGGCCAAAAACCTAGAATTACGCCCGATTCCCATATTTTCGTGTGCTATACCCACGCCTTCCAAGTGGTCCGGGGAGCCGCGGACCCCGATCGCCAAAAAATTTTCCGGACTATCAAATACGACCTAAGGTACTATAGTCACCGCCCCACCATTATCGTTCCAAATGCTTTGCATTTTTCGGCCAAAAAACTAGAACTCCGCGCGATTTGCATATTTTAGTGTGCTATAGATTATGCTTTCCGAGTGGTCCCGGGAGCCGTGGACCCCGATCGCCTAAAATTTTCCGGGCCATCAAATACGACCTAAGGAACCATAGTCACCGCCCAGCCATGATCGTTCCTCATTTATTGCCTATTTTGGCAAAAAAACTAGAATTCCGCGCGATTCCCATATTTTTGTGTGTTATAGCCCACACCTTCCGAGTGTTCCCGGGACCTCCGGACCCATATCGCCTAAAATTTTTCCGGACTATCAAATACGACCTAAGGAACCATAGTCACCGCCCAGCCATGATCATTCCTCATTTTTTGCGTTTTTCGGGCAAAAAACTAGAATTCCGCCCGATTACAATATTTTTGTGTGCTATTGCCCACCCTTCCAAGTGGTTCCGGGACCCCCGGACCCCGATCGCCTAAAAATTGTCCGGGCCGTCAAATACGACCTAAGTAACCATAGTAACCACCCCGCCATCATCGTTTCTCACTTTTTGTATTTTTCGGCCAAAAAACTAGAATTACATACGATTCCCATATTTTCGTGTGCTATACCCACGCCTTCCAAGTGGTCCGGGGAGCCGCGGACCCCGATCGCCTAAAATTTTTCCGGACTATCAAATACGACCTAAGGTACCATAGTCACCGCCCATCCATGATCGTTCCTCATTTATTGCCTATTTCGGCCAAAAAACAAGAATTCCGCGCGATTCCCATATTTTTGTGTGTTATAGCCCACGCCTTCCGAGTGGTCCCGGGACCTCCTTACCCCTATCGCCTAAAATTTTTCCGGACTATCAAATAAAACCTATGGAACCATAGTATCCGTCCCGCCATGATCGTTCCTCATTTTTTGCGTTTTTCGGCCAAACAACTAGAATTTCGCGCGATTCCCTATAATTTTGTGTGTTGTAGCCCACGCCTTCCGAGTGGTCCCGGGACCTTCGGACCCCTATCGCCTAATATTTTTCCGGACTATCAAATAAGACCAAAGGAACTATGGTACCTTAGGTCGTATTTGATAGTGCGGAAAAATTTTAGGCGATAGGGGTCCGGAGGTCCCGGGACCACTCGGAAGGTGTGGGCTATAACACACAAAAATATGGGAATCGCGCGGAATTCTAGTTGTTTGGCCGAAAAATGCAAAAAATGAGGAACGATCATGGCGGGGCGGATACTATGGTTCCTTAGGTCGTATTTGATAGTCCGGAAAAATTTTAGGCGATAGGGGTCAGGAGGTCCCGGGACCACTCGGAAGGCGTGGGCTATAACACACAAAAATATGGGAATCACGCGGAATTCTAGTTGTTTGGCCGAAAAACGCAAAAAATAAGGAACGATCATGGTGGGGCGGATACTATGGTTCCTTATGTCGTATTTGATTGCCCGGAAAAATTTTAGGCGATCGGGGTCCGCGGCTCTTGGGACCACTAAGAATGCGTGGGTATAGCACATGAAAATATGGGAATCGGGCGTAATTCTAGTGTTTTTGCCGAAAAATAAAAAAAATGAGAAACGATGATGGCAGGGCGGTTACTATGGTTCCTTTGGTCGTATTTGATGGCCCGGAAAAATTTAGGCGATCGGGGTCCGGGGGTCCCTGAACCACTCGGAAGGCGTGGGCTATAACACACAAAAATATGGGAATCGCGCAGAATTCTAGTTGTTTGGCCGAAAAATGCAAAAAATGAGGAATGATCATGGCTGGGCGGTGACTATGGTTCCTTAGGTCGTATTTGATAGTCCGGAAATATATTAGGCGATAGGGGTCCGGAGATCCCGGGACCACTCGGAAGGCGTGGGCTATAACACACAAAAATATGGGATCGCGCGGAATTCTAGTTGTTTGGCCGAAAAACGCAAAAAATGAGGAACAATCATGGTGGGGTGGTTACTATGGTTCCTTAGTTCGTATTTGATGGCCCGGAAAATTTTTAGGCGATCGGGGTTCGGGGTTCCCGGGACCCCTTAAAAGGTGTGGGCTAAAGCACACGAAAATATGGAAATCGTGCGAAATTCTCGTTTTTTGGCTGAAAAACGCAAAAGACTAGGAACGATCATGGCGGGGCGGTGACTATGGTTCCTTAGGTCGTATTTGATAGTCCGGAAAAATTTTAGGCGATCGGGGTCCGGGGGTCCCGGAACCACTTGGAAGGGTGGGCAATAGCACACAAAAATATTGTAATCGGGTGGAATTCTAGTTTATTGGCCGAAAAATGCAACAAATGAGGAATGATCATGGCTGGGCGGTGACTATGGTTCCTTAGGTCGTATTTGATAGTCCGGAAAAATTTTAGGCGATATGGGTCCGGAGGTCCCGGGAACACTCGGAAGGTGTGGGCTATAACACACAAAAATATGGGAATCGCGCGGAATTCTAGTTGTTCGGCCGAAAAACGCAAAAAATAAGGAACGATCATGGCGGGGTGGTTACTATGGTTCCTTAGGTCGTATTTGATGGCCCGGAAAAATTTTTAGGCGATCGGGGTTCGGGGTTCCCGGTACCCCTTGGAAAGCGTGGGCTAAAGCACACAAAAATATGGAAATCGCGCGGAATTCTAGTTTTTTGGCTGAAAAACGCAAAAGACTAGGAACGATCATGGCGGGGAGGTGACTATGGTTCCTTAGGTCGTATTTGATAAACCGGAAAAATTTTAGGCGATCCGGCTCCGGGGGCCCCGACCCACTCGGAAGGTATGGGCTATAACACACAAAAATATGGGAATCGCGCGGAATTCTAGTTGTTCGGCCGAAAAACGCAAAAAATAAGGAACGATCATGGCAGGGTGGTTACTATGGTTCCTTAGGTCGTATTTGATGGCCCGAAAAATTTTTAGGCGATCGGGGTTCGGGGTTACCGGTACCCCTTGGAAAGCGTGGGCTAAAGCACACAAAAATATGGAAATCGCGCGGAATTCTAGTTTTTTGGCTGAAAAATGCAAAAGACTAGGAACGATCATGGCGGGGCGGTGACTATGGTTCCTTAGGTCGTATTTGATAAACCGCAAAAATTTTAGGCGATCCGGCTCCGGGGGCCCCGACCCACTCGGAAGGCGTGGGCGATAGCACACAAAAATATGGGAATCGGGCGGAATTCTAGTTTTTTGGCCAAAAAATGCAAAAAATGAGGAACGATCATAGCGAGGTGGTGACTATGGCTCCTTAGGTCTTAATTGATGGCCCGAAAACTTTTTAGGCGATCCGAGTCCGGCGGCCCGGCCCACTCGGAAGTTGTGGGCAGTAGCACACAAAAATATGGTAATCGAGCGGAATTCTTGTTTTTTGGCCGAAAAACGTAATAAATGAGGAACGATCATGGCGGGGCGGTGACTATGGTTCCTTAGATCATATTTGATGGCCCGGAAAATTTTAGGCGATCGGGGTCCACGGCTCCCGGGACCACTCGAAAGGCGTAAGCTGTAGCACACTAAAATATGCAAATCGCACGGAGTTCTAGTTTTTTGGCCGAAAAATGCAAAGCATTTGGAATGATCATGGTGGGGCGGTGACTATAGTACCTTAGGTCGTATTTGATAGTCCGGAAAATTTTTTGGCGATCGGGGTCCGCGGCTCCCCGGACCACTTGGAAGGCGTGGGTATAGCACACGAAAATATGGGAATCGGGCGTAATTCTAGTTTTTTGGCCGAAAAATGCAAAAAATGAGAAAAGATGATGGCGGGGCGATTACTATGGTTCCTTAGGTCGCATTTGATAGTGCGGAAAAGTTTTAGGCGATAGGGGTCCGGAGGTCCCGGGACCACTCGGAAGGTGTGGGCTATAACACAAAAAAATATGGGAATCGCGCGGAATTCTAGTTGTTTAGCCGAAAAATGCAAAAAATAAGGAACGATCATGGCCGGGTGGTTAATATGGTTCCTTAGGTCGTATTTGATGGCCCGGAAAATTCTTAGGCGATCGGGGTTCGGGGTTCCCGGGACCCCTTGGATAGCGTGGGCTAAAGCACACAAAAATATGGAAATCGCGCGGAATTCTAGTTTTTTGGCTGAAAAACACAAAAGACTAGGAACGATCATGGTGGGGCGGTGACTATGGATCCTTAGGTCGTATTTGATAGTCCGGAAAAATTTTAGGCGATCGGGGTCCGGGGGTCCCGGAACCACTTGGAAGGGTGGGCAATAGCACACAAAAATATTGTAATCGGGTGGAATTCTAGTTTTTTGGCCGAAAAATGCAACAAATGAGGAATGATCATGGCTGGGCGGTGACTATGGTTCCTTAGGTCATATTTGATAGTCCGGAAAAATTTTAGGCGATAAGGGTCCGGAGGTCCCGGGACCACTCGGAAGGTGTGGGCTATAACACACAAAAATATGGGAATCGCGCGGAATTCTAGTTGTTTGGCCGAAAAACGCAAAAAATAAGGAACGATCATGGCGGGGTGGTTACTATGGTTCCTTAGGTCGTATTTGATGGCTCGGAAAAGTTTTAGGCGATCGGGGTTCGGGGTTCCCGGGATCCCTTGGAAGGCGTGGGCTAAAGCACACGAAAATATGGAAATCACGCGGAATTCTAGTTTTTTGGCTGAAAAACGCAAAAGACTAGGAACGATCATGGTGGGGCGGTGACTATGGTTCCTTAGGTCGTATTTTATAGTCCAGAAAAATTTTATGCGATCCGGCTCCGGGGGCCCCGACCCACTCGGAAGGCGTGGGCGATAGCACACAAAAATATGGGAATCGGGCGAAATTCTAGTTTTTTGGCTAAAAAATGCAAAAAATGAGGAACGATCATGGCGAGGCGGTGACTATGGCTCCTTAGGTCCTAATTGATGGCCCGAAAAATTTTTAGGTGATCCGAGTCCGGCGGCCCGGCCCACTCGGAAGGTGTGGGCAATAGCACACAAAAATATGGTAATCGAGCGGAATTCTTGTTTTTTGGCCGAAAAACATAATAAATGAGGAACGATCATGGCGGGGCGGTGACTATGGTTCCTTAAGTCGTATTTGATGGCCCGGAAAATTTTAGGCGATCGGGGTCCACGGCTCCCGGGACCACTCGAAAGGCGTAAGTTATAGCACACTAAAATATGCAAATCGCGCGGAGTTCTAGTTTTTTGGCCGAAAAATGCAAAGCATTTGGAATGATCATGGTGGGACGGTGACTATAGTACCTTAGGTCGTATTTGATAGTCCGGAAAATTTTTTGGCGATCGGGGTCCGCGGCTCCCCGGACCACTTGGAAGGCGTGGGTATAGCACACGAAAATATGGGAATCGGGCGTAATTCTAGTTTTTTGGCCGAAAAATGCAAAAAATGAGAAACGATGATGGCGGGGCGGTTACTATGGTTCCTTAGGTCGTATTTGATAGTCCGGAAAAATTTTAGGCGATAGGGGTCCGGAGGTCCCGGGACCACTCGGAAGGTGTGGGCTATACACACAAAAATACGGGAATCGCGCGGAATTCTAGTTGTTTGGCCGAAAAATGCAAAAATTAAGGAAGGATCAATAGGTCGCATTTGATTGCCCGGACAATAGGTCGCAGGGTGGATACTATGGTTCCTTAGGTCGCATTTGATTGCCCGGACAAATTTTAGGCGATCGGGGTCCGCGGCTCTTGGGACCACTCGGAATGCGTGGGTATAGCACACGAAAATATGGGAATCGGGCGAAATTCTAGGTCTTTTTCAGTAACATGCAAAAAATGTGGAAAGATCTTGGCAGGGCGGTGACTATGGTTCCTTTGGTCTTATTTGATAGTCCGGAAAAATATTAGGCGATAGGGGTCCGGAGGTCCCGGGACCACTTGGAAGGCGTGGGCTATAACACACAAAAATATGTGAATCGCACAGAATTCTAGTTGTTTTGCCGAAAAATGCAAAAAATGAGGAACGATCATGGCGGGGCGGATACTATAATTCCTTAGGTCGTATTTGATAGTCCGAAAAAATTTAGGCGATAGGGGTCAGGATTTCCCGGGACCACTCGGAAAGCGTGGGCTATAACACACAAATATGGGAATCGCGCGAAATTCTAGTTGTTTGGCCGAAAAACGCAAAAAATAAGGAACAATCATGGCGGGGTGGTTACTATGGTTCCTTAGGTCGTATTTGATGGCCCCGAAAATTTTTAGGCGATCGGGGTTCGGGGTTCCCGGGACCCCTTGGAAGGCGTGGGCTAAAGCACACGAAAATATGGAAATCGCGCGGAATTCTAGTTTTTTGGCTGAAAAATGCAAAAGACTAGGAACGATCATGGCGGGGCGGTGACTATGATTCCTTAGGTCGTATTTGATAGTCCGGAAAACTTTTAGGCGATCCGGCTCCGTGGGGCTTGACCCACTCGGAAGGCGTGGGCGATAGCACACAAAAATATGGGAATCGGGCTGAATTCTAGTTTTTTGGCCAAAAATTACAAAAAATGAGGAACGATCATGGCGAGGCGGTGACTATGGTTCCTTAGGTCCTAATTGATGGCCCGAAAATTTTTTAGGCAATCTGAGTCCGGCGGCCCGGCCCACTCGGAAGGCGTGGGCAATAGCACACAAAAATATGGTAATCGAGTAAAATTCTAGTTTTTTGGCCGAAAAATGCAATAAATGAGGAACGATCATGGCGGGGCAGTGACTATGGTTCTTTAGGTCGTATTTGATGGCCCGGAAAATTTTAGGCGATCGGGGTCCACGGCTCCCCGGACCACTCGGAAGGCATAAGCTATAGCACATGAAAATATGCAAATCGCGCGGAGTTCTAGTTTTTTGGCCGAAAAATGCAAAGCATTTGGAACGTTCATGGTGGGGAGGTGACTATGGTACCTTAGGTCGTATTTGATAGTCCAGAAAAATTTTAGGCGATCGGGGTCCGCGGCTCCCCGGACCACTTGGAAGGCGTGGTATAGCACATGAAAATATGGGAATCGGGCGTAATTCTTGTTTTTTGGCCGAAAAATGCAAAAAATGAGAAACGATGATGGCGGGCGGTTACTATGGTTCCTTAGGACGTATTTGACGACCTGAAAAAATTTTAGGCGATCGTGGTCTGGGGGTCCCGGAACCACTTGGAAGGGTGGGCAATAGCACACAAAAATATTGTTATCGGGCGGAATTCTAGTTTTTTGGCCGAAAAACACAACAAATGAGGAATGATCATGGCTGGGCGGTGACTATGGTTCCTTAGGTCATATTTGAGAGTCCGGATAATTTTTAGGTGATAGGGGTCCGGAGTTCCCGGGTTCACTTCGAAGGCGTGGGCTATAGGACGCAAAAATATGGGAATCGCGCGGAATTCTAGTTTTTTGGCCGAAAAACGGAAAAAACTAGGAACGATCATGGCTGGGCGGTGACTATGGTTCCTTAGGTCTTATTTGATAGTCCGGAAAAATTTTAGGCGATAGGGGTCCGGAGAACCGGGACCTCTCGGAAGGCGTGGGCTATAACACACAAAAATATGGGATAGCGCGGAATTCTAGTTGTTTGGCCGAAAAACACAAAAAATGAGGAACGATCATGGCGGAGCAGATACTATGGTTCCTTAGGTCGTATTTGATAGTCCTGAAAAATTTTAGGCGATAGGGGTCCGGAGGTCCCGGGACCACTCGGAAGGTGTGGGTATAGCACACGCCTTCCAAGTGGTCCCGGGACCCCCGGACCCCGATCGCCTAAAAACTTTTCGGGCCATAAAATATGACCCAAGGAACTATAGTAACCACCCCGCCATGATCGTTCCTCATTTTTTGCATTTTTCTGCCAAAAACCTAGAATTCCGCTCGATTCCCATATTTTTGTGTGCTACAGCCCACGCCTTCCAAGTGGTCCCGGGAACCTCGGACCCCGGTCGCCTAATATTTTTCTGGGCCATCAAATGCGACCTAAGGAACCATAGTCACTGCCCCACCATGATCGGTCCTTATTTTTTGCATTTTACGTCCAAAAAACTAGAATTCTGCCCGATTCCCATATTTTCGTGTGTTATTGCCCAAGCCTTCCGAGTGGGCCGGGCCTACCAGACTCGGATCGCCTAAAATTTTTCCGGGCCATCAAATACGACCTAAGGAATCATAGTCACGCCCCGCCATGATCGTTCCTTATTTTATGCAGTTTTTAGCCAAAACACTGGAATTCCGCCCGATTACCATATTATTGTGTGCTATTGCCCACGCCTTCCGTATGGGCCGAGCCCCCCGTACTCGGATCGCCTAAAGTTTTTTCGGGCCATAAAATAGGATCTAAGGAACCATAGTCACCACCTCGCCATGATCGTTCCTCAGTTTTCGCATTTTTCGGCCAAAAAACTAGAATTCTGCCCGGTTCCCATATTTTTGTGTGCTATAGCCCACGCTTTCCAAGTGGTCACGGGATCCCCGGACCCCGATCGCCTAAAATTTTTCCGACCAATCAAATACGACCTAAGGAACCATAGGAACTGCCCCGCCATGATCGTTCCTCACTTATTGCGATTTCCGGCAAAAAAATTAGAATTCCGCCCGATTCCCATATTTTCGTGTGCTATAGCCCGCACCTTCCGAGTGGGCCGGGGCCCCCGGACTCGGATCACCTAAAAAATTTTCGGGCCGTCAAATAGGACCTAAGGAACCATAGTCACCGCCCCGCAATGACCGTTCTTCATTTGTTTCATTTTTCGGACAAAAAACTAGAATTCCGCCCGATTCCCATATTTTCGTGAGTTATAGCCCACGCCTTCCAAGTGGTCCCGGGAACCCCGAACCCCGGTCGCCTAATATTTTTACGAACCATAAAATATGATTTAAGGAACCATAGTCACCGCCCTGTAATGATCGTTCCTCATTTTTTGCGTTTTTCGGCCAAAAAACTAGAATTCCGCGCGATTCCCATATTTTCGTGTGCTATAGCACACGCCTTCCGAGTGGTCCCAGACCCACGGACCCCTATCGCCTAAAGTTCTTCCGGACCATCAAATACGACCTAAGGAACCATAGTCACCGCCCCGCCATGATCGTTCTTATGTTTTTGTATTTTTTGGCAAAAAACCTTGAATTCCGCGCGATTCCATATTTTCATTTGCTATAGCCAACGCCTTCCGAGTGGTCCCTGGAACCCCGGACCCCGATCGCCTAAAAATTTTCAAGCCATCAAATACGACCTAAGGAACCATAGTCACCGCCCCGCCATGATCGTTCCTCATTTTATGCAGTTTTCGGCCAAAATACTAGAATTCCGCCCGATTACCATATTATTGTGTGCTATTGCCCACGCCTTCCGAGTGGGCCGAGCCCCCCGTACTCGGATCGCCTAAAGTTTTTTCGGGCCATAAAATAGGACCTAAGGAACCATAGTCACCACCTCGCCATGATCGTTCCTCATTTTTCGTATTTTTCGGCCAAAAAACTAGAATTCCGCCCGGTTCCCATATTTTTGTGTGCTATAGCCCATGCTTTCCAAGTGGTCCCGGGATCCCCGGACCCCGATCGCCTAAAATTTTTCTGGCCCATCAAATACGACCTAAGGAACCATAGGAACTGCCTCGCCATGATAGTTCCTCACTTATTGCGATTTCCGGCAAAAAAACTAGAATTCCGCCCGATTCCCATATTTTCGTATGCTATAGCCCACACCTTCCGAGTGGGCCAGGCTCCCCGGACTCGGGTCGCCTAAAGTTTTTTCGGGCCATCAAATAGGACCTAAGGAACCATATTCACTCCCCGCCAAAAAACTAGAATTCTGCCCGATTCCCATATTTTCATGTGTTATAGCACACGCCTTCCAAGTGGTCCCGGGACCCCCGGACCCCGATCGCCTAAAAAATTCTCGTGCCATAAAATAAGACCCAAGGAACCATAGTAACCACCCCGCCATGGTCGTTCCTCATTTTTTGCGTTTTTCTGCCAAAAAACTAGAATTCCGTGTGATTCCCATATTTTCGTCTACTATTGCCCACGCCTTCCGAGTGGGTCGGGCCTCCAGGACTCGGATCGCCTAAAATTTTTCCGGGCCATAACATATGATTTAAGGAATCATAGTCACCGCCCTGCCATGATCGTTCCTCAGTTTTTGCGTTTTTCGGCCAAAAAACTAGAATTCCGCGCGATTCCCTTATTTTCGTGTGCTATAGCCCACGCCTTTCAAGTGGTCCCGGGAACCCCGGACCCCGATCGCCTAAAGTTTTTCCGGACCATCAAATACGACCTAAGGAACCATAGTCACCGCCCCGCCATGATCGTTCCTATGTTTTTGTATTTTTTGGCAAAAAACCTAGAATTCCGCGCGATTCCATATTTTCATTTGCTATAGCCCACGCCTTCCGAGTGGTCCCGGGAACCCCGGACCCCGATCGCCTAAAAGTTTTCCAGCCATCAAATACGACCTAAGGAACCATAGTCACCGCCCCGCCATGATCGTTCCTCATTTTATGCAGTTTTCGGCCAAAACACTAGAATTCCGCCCGATTACCATATTATTGTGTGCTACTGCCCATGCCTTCCGAGTGGGCCGAGCCCCCCGTACTCGGATCGCCTAAAGTTTTTTCGGGCCATAAAATAGGACCTAAGGAACCATAGTCACCACCTCGCCATGATCGTTCCTCATTTTTCGCATTTTTCGGCCAAAAAACTAGAATTCCGCCCGATTCCCATATTTTAATGTGCTATAGCCCACGCTTTCCAAGTGGTCCCGGGATCCCCAGACCCCGATCGCCTAAAATTTTTCCGGGTCATCAAATACGACCTAAGAAACCATAGGAACTACCCCGCCATGATCGTTTCTCACTTATTGCGATTTCCGGCAAAAAAACTAGAATTCCGCCCGATTCCCATATTTTCGTGTGCTATAGCCCACACCTTCCGAGTGGGCCGGGCCCCCGGACTCGGATCATCTAAATTTTATTCGGGCCATCAAATAAGACCTAAGGAACCATATTCACCTCCACTCCATGATCGTTCCTCATTGTTTGCATTTTTCGGATAAAAAAATAGAATTCCGTACGATTCCCATATTTTCGTGTGCTATAACTGCCCACGCCTTCCCAATGGGTAGGGAATCCCGGACCCCGATCGCCTAAAATTTTTCCGGACCATCAAATACGTCCTAAGAAACCATAGTCACCGCCCCGCCATGATCGTTACACATATTTTGTGTTTTTCGGCCAAAAAACAAGAATTCCGCCCGATTCCCATATTTTCGTGTGCTATAGCCCACGCCTTCCGAGTGGGCCGGGTCTCCCGGACTCGGATTGCCTAAACTTTTTCCGGGCCATCAAATACGACCTAAGGAACCATAGTCACCGTTCCGCCATGATCGTTCCTCATTTTTTCCATTTTTCAGCCAAAAAACTATAATTCTGCCCGATTCTCATATTTTCGTGTGTTATAGCACACGCCTTCCAAGTGGTCCCGGGACCCCCGGACCCCGATCGCCTAAAAAATTTTCGGGCCCTAAAATACGACCCAAGGAACCATAGTAACCACCCCGACATGATCGTTCCTCATTTTTTGCGTTTTTCTGCCAAAAACTAGAATTCCGAGTGACTCCCATATTTTCATCTACTATTGCCCACGCCTTCCGAGTGGGTCGGGCCTCCAGGACTCGGATCGCCTAAAATTTTTCCGGGCCATCAAATACAACCTAAGGAACCATATTCACCGCACCGCTATGATCGTTCCTAATTTTTTGCATTTTTCGGTCAAAAACCTAAAATTCCGATCGATTCCCATATTTTTGTGTGCTACAGCCCACGCCTTCCAAGTGGTCCCGGGAACCTCGGACCCCGGTCACCTAATATTTTTCTGATCCATCAAATACGACTTAAGGAACCATAGTCACCGCCCCACCATGATCGGTCCTCATTTTTTGCATTTTACGTCAAAAAAACTAGAATTCCGCCCAATTCCCATATTTTCGTGTGTTATTGCCCAAGCCTTCCGAGTGGGTCAGGCCTACCAGACTCGGATCGCTTAAAATTTTTCCGGGCTATAAAATATGACCTATGGAACCATAGTCACCACCCCGCCATGATCGTTGCTAATATTTTGCATTTTTCGGCCAAAAAACAAGAATTCCGCCCGATTCCCATATTTTCGTGTGCTATAGCTCACGCCTTCCAAGTGGTCCCGGTATCCCCGGACCCCGATCGCCTAAAATTTTTCCGAGCCATCAAAAATGACCCAAGGAACAATAATAACCGCCCCGCCATGATCATTCCCCATTTTTGCATTTTTCGGCCAAAAAAACTAGAATTCCGCGTGATTCCCATAGTTTCGTGTGCTAAATAGCCCACGTCTTCCGAGTGGGCCGGGCCTTCCGTACTCGGATCGCCTAAAAAATTTTCGGGCCGTCAAATACGACCTAAGGAACCATAGTCACCGCCCTGCAATGATCGTTCCTCATTTTTTGCATTTTTCGGCCTAAAAACTAGAATTTCGCCCGATTCCCATATTTTCGTGTGTTATAGCCCACGCCTTCCAAGTGGTTCCGGGAACCCCGGACCCCGATCGCCTAATATTTTTACGGGCCATAAAATATGATTTTAGGAACCATAGTCACCGCCCCGCCATGATCGTTCCTCATTTTTTGCGTTTTTCGGCCAAAAAACTAGAATTCCGCGCGATTCCCATATTTTCGTGTGCTATAGCCCACGCCTTCCGAGTTGTCCCAGACCCCCGTACCCCTATCGCCTAAAGTTTTTCAAGACCATCAAATACAACCTAAGTAACCATAGTCACCGCCCCGCCATGATCATTCCTATGTTTTTGTATTTTTTGGCAAAAAACCTAGAATTTCGCGCGATTCCATATTTTCATTTGCTATAGCCCACGCCTTCCGAGTGGTCCCGGGAACCCCAAACCCCGATCGCCTAAAAGTTTTCCAACAATCAAATACAACCTAAGGAACCGTAGTCACCGCCCCGCCATGATCGTTCCTCATTTTATGCAGTTTTCGGCCAAAACACTAGAATTCCGCCCGATTACCATATTATTGTGTGCTATTGCCCATGCCTTCCGTGTGGGCCGAGCCCCCCGTACTCGGATCGCCTAAAGTTTTTTCGGGCCATAAAATAGGACCTAAGGAACCATAGTCACCACCTCGCCATGATCGTTCCTCATTTTTCGCATTTTTCGGCAAAAAGACTAGAATTCCGCCCGGTACCCATATTTTTGTGTGCTATAGCCCACGCTTTCCAAGTGGTCCCGGGATCCCCGGACCCCGATCACCTAAAACTTTTTCGGGCCATCTAATACGACCTAAGGAACCATAGGAACTGCCCCGCCATGATCGTTACTCATATTTTGTGTTTTTCGGCCAAAAAACTAGAATTCCGCCCGATACCCATATTTTCGTGTGCTATAGCCCACACCTTCCGAGTGGGCCGGGCCCCCGGACTCGGATCATCTAAATTTTATTCGAGCCATCAAATAAGACCTAAGGAACCATATTCACCTCCCCGCCATGATCGTTCCTCATTGTTTGCATTTTTCGGCTAAAAAACTAGAATTCCGTACGATTCCCATATTTTCGTGTGCTATAACTGCCCACGCCTTCCCAATGGGTAGGGAATCCCGGACCCCGATCTCCTAAAATTTTTCCGGACCATCAAATACGACCTAAGAA
This sequence comes from Nicotiana tabacum, assembly GCF_000715075.1. Lineage (NCBI taxonomy): Eukaryota > Viridiplantae > Streptophyta > Magnoliopsida > Solanales > Solanaceae > Nicotiana > Nicotiana tabacum. The sequence goes on along the minus strand of NW_027438252.1, from coordinate 24,923 downwards.
ACCATAGTCACCGCCCCGCCATGATCGTTACTCATATTTTGTGTTTTTCGGCCAAAAAACTAGAATTACGCCCGATTCCCATATTTTCGTGTGCTATAGCCCACGCCTTCCGAGTGGGCCGGGTCTCCCGGACTCGGATCGCCTAAACTTTTTTCGGGCCATCAAATACGACCTAAGGAACCATAGTCACCATTGCGCCATGATCGTTCCTCATTTTTTGCATTTTTCGGCCAAAAAACTAGAATTCTGCCCGATTCCCATATTTTCGTGTGTTATAGCACACGCCTTCCAAGTGGTCCCGGGACCCCAGACCCCGATCGCCTAAAAATTTTTCGAGCCATAAAATATGACCCAAGGAACCATAGTAACCACCCCGCCAAGATCGTTCCTCATTTTTTGCGTTTTTTTGCCAAAAAACTAGAATTCCGCGTGATTCCCATATTTTTATCTACTATTGCCCACACCTTCCGAGTGGGTCGGGCCTCCAGGACTCGGATCGCCTAAATTTTTTCCGGGCCATCAAATACGACCTAAGGAACCATATTCACCGCCCCGCCATTATCGTTCATCATTTTTTGCATTTTTCGCTCAAAAACCTAAAATTTCGCTCGATTCCCATATTTTTGTGTGCTACAGCCCACGCCTTCCAAGTGGTCCCGGGAACCTCGGACCCCGGTCGCCTAATATTTTTCTGAGCCATCAAATACGACCTAAGGAACCATAGTCACCGCCCCACCATGATCGGTCCTCATTTTTTGCATTTTACGTCCAAAAAACTAGAATTCCGCCCAATTCCCATATTTTCGTGTGTTATTGCCCAAGCTTTCCGAGTGGGCCGGGCCTACCAGACTCGGATCGCCTAAAAATTTTTCGGGCCATCAAATATGACCTAAGGAACCATAGTCACCGCCCCGCCATGATCGGTGCTAATATTTTGCATTTTTCGGCCAAAAAACTAGAATTCCGCCCGATTCCCATATTTTCGTGTGCTATAGCTCACGCCTTCCAAGTGGTCCCGGTACCCCCGGACCTCGATCGCCTAAAATTTTTCCGGGCCATCAAGTACGACCCAAGGAACCATAATAACCGCCCCGCCATGATCGTTCCCCATTTTTGCGTTTTTCGGCCAAAAAACTAGAATTCCGCATGATTCCCATATTTTCGTGTGCTAAATAGCCCACGTCTTCCGAGTGGGCCCGGCCTTCCGGACTCGGATTGCCTAAAAATTTTTTGGGCCATCAAATACGACCTAAGGAACCATAGTCACCACCCCGCAATGATCGTTCCTCATTTTTTGCATTTTTCGGCCAAAAAACTAGAATTCCGCCCGATTCCCATATTTTCGTGTGCTATAGCCAACGCCTTCCGAGTGCTCCCAGACCCCCGGACCCCTATCGCCTAAAGTTTTTCCGGACCATCAAATATGACCTAAGGAACCATAGTCACTGCCCCGCCATGATCGTTCCTCATTTTTTGCATTTTTCGGCCAAAACACTAGAATTCTGCCCGATTACCATATTATTGTGTGCTATTGCCCACGCCTTCCGAGTGGGCCGAGCCCCCCGTACTCAGATCGCCTAAAGTTTTTTCGGGCCATAAAATAGGACCTAAGGAACTATAGTCACCACCTCGCCATAATCGTTCCTCATTTTTCGTATTTTTCGTCCAAAAAACTAGAATTCCGCCCGGTTCTCATATTTTTGTGTGCTATAGCCCACGCTTTCCAAGTGGTCCCGGGATCCCCGGACCCCGATCACCTAAAATTTTTTCGGGCCATCAAATACGACCTAAGGAACCGTAGGAATTTCCCCGCCATGATCGTTACTCATATTTTGTGTTTTTCGGCCAAAAAACTTGAATTCCGCCCGATACCCATATTTTCGTGTGCTATAGCCCACACCTTCCGAGTGGGCCGGGCCCCCGGACTCGGATCATCTAAATTTTATTCGAGCCATCAAATAAGACCTAAGGAACCATATTCACCTCCCCGCCATGATCGTTCCTCATTGTTTGCATTTTTCGGCTAAAAAACTAGAATTCCGTACGATTCCCATATTTTCGTGTGCTATAACTGCCCACGCCTTCCCAATGGGTAGGGAATCCCGGACCCCGATCTCCTAAAATTTTTCCGGACCATCAAATACGACCTAAGAAACCATAGTCATCGCCCCGCCATGATCGTTACTCATATTTTGTGTTTTTCGGCCAAAAAACTAGAATTACGCCCGATTCCCATATTTTCGTGTGCTATAGCCCACGCCTTCCGAGTGGGCCGGGTCTCCCGGACTCGGATCGCCTAAACTTTTTCCGGGACATCAAATACGACCTAAGGAACCATAGTCACCATACCGCCATGATCGTTCCTCATTTTTTGCATTTTTCGGCCAAAAAACTAGAATTCTGCCCGATTCCCATATTTTCGTGTGTTATAGCACACGCCTTCCAAGTGGTCCCGGGACCCCAGACCCCGATCGCCTAAAATTTTTTCGAGCCATAAAATATGACCCAAGGAACCATAGTAACCACCCCGCCAAGATCGTTCCTCATTTTTTGCGTTTTTCTGCCAAAAAATAGAATTCCGCGTGATTCCCATATTTTTGTCTACTATTGCCCACGCATTCTGAGTGGGTCGGGCCTCCAGGACTCGGATCGCCTAAATTTTTTCCGGGGCATCAAATACGACCTAAGGAACCATATTCACCACCCCACCATGATCGTTCATCATTTTTTGCATTTTTCGCTCAACAACCGAAAATTCCGCTCGATTCCCATATTTTTGTGTGCTACAGCCCACGCCTTCCAAGTGGTCCCAGGAACCTCGGACCCCGGTCGCCTAATATTTTTCTGAGCCATCAAATATGACCTAAGGAACCATAGTCACCACCCCACCATGATCGGTCCTCATTTTTTGCATTTTACGGCCAAAAAACTAGAATTCTGCCCAATTCCCATATCTTCGTGTGTTATTGCCCAAGCCTTCCGAGTGGGCCGGGCCTACCAGACTCGGATCGCCTAAAAATTTTCCGGGCCATCAAATATGACCTAAGGAACCATAGTCACCGCCCCGCCATGATCGTTGCTAATATTTTGCATTTTTCGGCCAAAAAACTTGAATTCCGCCCGATTCCCATATTTTCGTGTGCTATAGCTCACGCCTTCCAAGTGGTCCCGGTATCCCCGGACCCCCGATCGCCTAAAATTTTTCCGGGCCATCAAATACGACCCAAGGAACCATAATAACCGCCCCGCCATGATCGTTCCCCATTTTTGCATTTTTCGGCCAAAAAAACTAAATTCCGCGTGATTCCCATATTTTCGTGTGCTAAATAGCCCATGCCTTCCGAGTGGGCCGGGCCTTCCGGACTCGGATCGCCTAAAATTTTTTCGGGCAGTCAAATACGACCTAAGGAAGCATAGCCACCGCCCCGCAATGATCGTTCCTCATTTTTTGCATTTTTCGGCCAAAAAACTAGAATTCCGCCCGATTCCCATATTTTCGTGTGTTATTGCCCAAGCCTTCCGAGTGGGCCGGGCCTACCAGACTCGGATCGCCTAAAATTTTTCCGGGCCATCAAATATGACCTAAGGAACCATAGTCACCGCCCCGCCATGATCTTTGCTAATATTTTGCATTTTTCGGCCAAAAAACTAGAATTTCGCCCGATTCCCATATTTTCGTGTGCTATAGCTCACGCCTTCCAAGTGGTCCCGGTACCCCCGGACCCCGATCGCCTAAAATTTTTCCGGGCCATCAAATATGACCCAAGGAACCATAAAAACCGCCCCGCCATAATCGTTCCCCATTTTTGCATTTTTCGGCCAAAAAACTAGAATTCCGCGTGATTCCCATATTTTTGTGTGCAAAATAGCCGACGTCTTCCGAGTGGGCCGGGCCTTCCGGACTCGGATCGCCTAAAAATTTTTTGGGCCATCAAGTACGACCCAAGGAACCATAATAACCGCCCCGCCATGATCGCTCCCCATTTTTGCATTTTTCGGCCAAAAAACTAGAATTCCGCGTGATTCCCATATTTTCGTGTGCTAAATAGCCCACGTCTTCCGAGTGGGCCAGGCCTTCCGGACTCGGATCGCCTAAAAATTTTTTGGGCCGTCACATATGACCTAAGGAATCATAGTCACCGCCCCGCAATGATCGATCCTCATTTTTTGCATTTTTCGGCCAAAAAACTAGAATTCCGCCCGATTCCCATATTTTCGTGTGCTATAGCCAACGCCTTCCGAGTGCTCCCAGACCCCCGGACCCCTATCGCCTAAAGTTTTTCCGGACCATCAAATATGACCTAAGGAACCATAGTCACTGCCCCGCCATGATCGTTCCTCATTTTTTGCATTTTTCGGCCAAAACACTAGAATTCTGCCCGATTACCATATTATTGTGTGCTATTGCCCACGCCTTCCGAGTGGGCCGAGCCCCCCGTACTCGGATCGCCTAAAGTTTTTTCGGGCCATAAAATAGGACCTAAGGAACCATAGTCACCACCTCGCCATAATCGTTCCTCATTTTTCGTATTTTTCGTCCAAAAAACTAGAATTCCGCCCGGTTCCCATATTTTTGTGTGCTATAGACCACGCTTTCCAAGTGGTCCCGGGATCCCCGGACCCCGATCACCTAAAAATTTTTCGGGCCATCAAATACGACCTAAGGAACCGTAGGAATTGCCCCGCCATGATCGTTACTCATATTTTGTGTTTTTCGGCCAAAAAACTAGAATTCCGCCCGATACCCATATTTTCGTGTGCTATAGCCCACACCTTCCGAGTGGGCCGGGCCCCCGGACTCGGATCATCTAAATTTTATTCGAGCCATCAAATAAGACCTAAGGAACCATATTCACCTCCCCGCCATGATCGTTCCTCATTGTTTGCATTTTTCGGCTAAAAAACTAGATTTCCGTACGATTCCCATATTTTCGTGTGCTATAACTGCCCACGCCTTCCCAATGGGTAGGGAATCCCGGACCCCGATCTCCTAAAATTTTTCCGGACCATCAAATACGACCTAAGAAACCATAGTCACCGCCCCGCCATGATCGTTACTCATATTTTGTGTTTTTCGGCCAAAAAACTAGAATTACGCCCGATTCCCATATTTTCGTGTGCTATAGCCCACGCCTTCCGAGTGGGCCGGGTCTCCCGGACTCGGATCGCCTAAACTTTTTCCGGGACATCAAATACGACCTAAGGAACCATAGTCACCATTCCGCCATGATCGTTCCTCATTTTTTGCATTTTTCGGCCAAAAAACTAGAATTCTGCCCGATTCCCATATTTTCGTGTGTTATAGCACACGCCTTCCAAGTGGTCCCGGGACCCCAGACCCCGATCGCCTAAAATTTTTTCGAGCCATAAAATATGACCCAAGGAACCATAGTAACCACCCCGCCAAGATCGTTCCTCATTTTTTGCGTTTTTCTGCCAAAAAACTAGAATTCCGCGTGATTCCCATATTTTTGTCTACTATTGCCCACGCATTCTGAGTGGGTCGGGCCTCCATGACTCGGATCGCCTAAATTTTTTCCGGGCCATCAAATACGACCTAAGGAACCATATTCACCACCCCGCCATGATCGTTCATCATTTTTTGCATTTTTCGCTCAACAACCGAAAATTCCGCTCGATTCCCATATTTTTGTGTGCTACAGCCCACGCCTTTCTAAGTGGTCCCGGGAACCTTGGACCCCGGTCGCCTAATATTTTTCCGAGCTATCAAATACGACCTAAGGAACCATAGTCACCGCCCCACCATGATCGGTCCTCATTTTTTTGCATTTTACGTCCAAAAAACTAGAATTCCGCCCAATTCCCATATCTTCGTGTGTTATTGCCCAAGCCTTCCGAGTGGGCCGGGCCTACCAGACTCGGATCGCCTAAAATTTTTCCGGGCCATCAAATATGACCTAAGGAACCATAGTCACCGCCCCGCCATGATTGTTGCTAATATTTTGCATTATTCGGCCAAAAAACTTGAATTCCGCCCGATTCCCATATTTTCGTGTGCTATAGCTCACGCCTTCCAAGTGGTCCCGGTATCCCCGGACCCCCGATCGCCTAAAATTTTTCCGGGCCATCAAATACGACCCAAAGAACCATAATAACCGCCCCGCCATGATCGTTCCCCATTTTTGCATTTTTCGGCCAAAAAAACTAAATGCCGCGTGATTCCCATATTTTCGTGTGCTAAATAGCCCATGCCTTCCGAGTGGACCGGGCCTTCCGGACTCGGATCGCCTAAAATTTTTTCGGGCAGTCAAATACGACCTAAGGAACCATAGTCACCGCCCCGCAATGATCGTTCCTCATTTTTTGCATTTTTCGGCCAAAAAACTAGAATTCCGCCCGATTCCCATATTTTCGTGTGTTATTGCCTAAGCCTTCCGAGTGGGCCGGGCCTACCAGACTCGGATCGCCTAAAATTTTTCCGGGCCATCAAATACGACCTAAGGAACCATAGTCACCACCCCGCCATGATCGTTGCTAATATTTTGCATTTTTCGGCCAAAAAACTAGAATTTCGCCCGATTCCCATATTTTCGTGTGCTATAGCTCACGCCTTCCAAGTGGTCCCGGTACCCCCGGACCCCGATCGCCTAAAATTTTTCCGGGCCATCAAATATGACCCAAGGAACCATAATAACCGCCCCGCCATAATCGTTCCCCATTTTTGCATTTTTCGGCCAAAAAACTAGAATTCCGCGTGATTCCCATATTTTTGTGTGCAAAATAGCCGACGTCTTCCGAGTGGGCCGGGCCTTGCGGACTCGGATCGCCTAAAAATTTTTTGGGCCATCAAATACGACCCAAGGAACCATAATAACCGCCCCGCCATGATCGTTCCCCATTTTTGCATTTTTCGGCCAAAAAACTAGAATTCCGCGTGATTCCCATATTTTCGTGTGCTAAATAGCCCACGTCTTCCGAGTGGGCCAGGCCTTCCGGACTCGGATCGCCTAAAAATTTTTTGGGCCGTCACATATGACCTAAGGAATCATAGTCACCGCCCCGCAATGATCGATCCTCATTTTTTGCATTTTTCGGCCAAAAAACTAGAATTCCGCCCGATTCCCATATTTTCGTGTGTAATAGCCCACGCCTTCCAAGTGGTCCCGGGAACCCCGGACCCTGATCGCCTAATATTTTTACGGGCCATAAAATATGATTTAAGGAACCATAGTCACCGCCCTACCATGATCGTTCCTCATTTTTTGCGTTTTTCGGCCAATAAACTAGAATTCCGCGCGATTCCCATATTTTCATGTGCTATAGCACACGCCTTCCGAGTGGTCCCAGACCCACGGACCGCTATCGCCTAAAGTTCTTCCGGACCATCAAATACGACCTAAGGAACCATAGTCACCGCCCCGCCATGATCGTTCTTATGTTTTTGTATTTTTTGGCAAAAAACCTTGAATTCCGCGCGATTCCATTTTTTCATTTGCTATAGACCACGCCTTCCGAGTGGTCCCTGGAACCCCAGACCCCGATCGCCTAAAAGTTTTCCAGCCATCAAATACGACCTAAGGAACCATAGTCACCGCCCCTCCATGATCGTTCCTCATTTTATGCAGTTTTCGGCAAAAACACTAGAATTCCGCCGGATTACCATATTATTTTGTGCGATTGCCCACGCCTTCCGAGTGGGCCGAGCCCCCAGGACTCGGATCGCCTAAAGTTTTTTTGGGCCATAAAATAGGACCTAAGGAACCATAGTCACCACCTCGCCATGATCGTTCCTCATTTTTCGCATTTTTCGGCCAAAAAACTAGAATTCCGCCCGGTTCCCATATTTTTGTGTGCTATAGCCCACGCTTTCCAAGTGGTCCCGGGATCCCCGGACCCCGATCGCCTAAAATTTTTCCGGCCCATCAAATACGACCTAAGGAACCATAGGAACTGCCCCGCCATGATAGTTCCTCACTTATTGCGATTTCCGGCAAAAAAACTAGAATTCCGCCCGATTCCCATATTTTCGTGTGCTATAGCCCACACCTTCCGAGTGGGCCGGGCCCCCCGGACTCGGGTCGCCTAAAGTTTTTTCGGGCCATCAAATAAGACCTAAGGAACCATATTCACCTCCCCGCCAAAAAACTAGAATTCTGCCCGATTCCCATATTTTCGTGTGTTATAGCACACGCCTTCCAAGTGGTCCCGGGACCCCCGGACCCCGATCGCCTAATATTTTTACGGGCCATAAAATATGATTTAAGGAACCATAGTCACCACCTCGCCATGATCGTTCCTTATTTTTTGCATTTTTTGGTCAAAAACCTAGAATTCCGCTCGATTCCCATATTTTTGTGTGCGACAGCCCACGCCTTCCAAGTGGTCCCGGGAACCTCGGACCCCGATCGCCTAAAAATTTTCCAGGCCATCAAATACGACCCAAGGAACCATAATAACCGCCCTGCCATGATCATTCCCCATTTTTGCATTTTTCTGCCAAAAAACTAGAATTCCGCGTGATTCCCATATTTTCGTGTGCTAAATAGCCCACGTCTTCCGGACTCGGATCGCCTAAAAATTTTTCGGGCCATCAAATACGACCTAAGGAACCATAGTTACTGCCCCACAATGATCGTTCCTCATTTTTTGCATTTTTCGCCAAAAAATAGAATTCCTCCCGATTCCCATATTTTTGTGTGCTATAGCTCACGCCTTCCAAGTGGTCCCGGGAACCCTGGACCCCGATCGCCTAATATTTTTACGGACCATAAAATATGATTTAAGGAACCATAGTCACCGCCCTACCATGATCGTTCCTCATTTTTTGCATTTTTCGGCCAAAAAACTAGAATTCCGCGCGATTCCCATATTTTCGTGTGCTATAGCCCACGCCTTCCGAGTGTTCCCAGACCCCCAGACCCCTATCCCCGAAAGTTTTTCCGGACCATCAAATACGACCTAAGGAACCATAGTCACCGCCCCGCCATGATCGTTCCTCATTTTATGCAGTTTTTGGCCAAAACCCTAGAATTCCGCCCGATTACCATATTTTCGTGTGCTATTGCCCACGCCTTTCGAGTGGGCCGAGCCCCCCGTACTCGGATCGCCTAAAGTTTTTTCGGGCCATAAAATAGGACCTAAGGAACCATAGTCACCACCTCGCCATGATCGTTCCTCATTTTTTGCATTTTTCGGTCAAAAAACTAGAATTCCGCCCGGTTCCCATATTTTTGTGTGCTATATCCCACGCTTTCCAAGTGGTCCCGGGATCCCCGGACCCCGATCACCTAAAATTTTTTCGGGCCATCAAATACGACCTAAGGAACCATAGGAACTGCCCCGCCATGATCGTTACTCATATTTTGTGTTTTTCGGCCAAAAAACTAGAATTCCGCCCGATACCCATATTTTCGTGTGCTATAGCCCACACCTTCCGAGTGTTCCCAGACCCCCAGACCCCTATCCCCGAAAGTTTTTCCGGACCATCAAATACGACCTAAGGAACCATAGTCACCGCCCCGCCATGATCGTTCCTCATTTTATGCAGTTTTTGGCCAAAACCCTAGAATTCCGCCCGATTACCATATTTTCGTGTGCTATTGCCCACGCCTTTCGAGTGGGCCGAGCCCCCCGTACTCGGATCGCCTAAAGTTTTTTCGGGCCATAAAATAGGACCTAAGGAACCATAGTCACCACCTCGCCATGATCGTTCCTCATTTTTTGCATTTTTCGGTCAAAAAACTAGAATTCCGCCCGGTTCCCATATTTTTGTGTGCTATATCCCACGCTTTCCAAGTGGTCCCGGGATCCCCGGACCCTGATCGCCTAAAATTTTTCCGGCCCATCAAATACGACCTAAGGAACCATAGGAACTGCCCCGCCATGATAGTTCCTCACTTATTGCGATTTCCGGCAAAAAAACTAGAATTCCGCCCGATTCCCATATTTTCGTGTGCTATAGCCCACACCTTCCGAGTGAGCCGGGCCCCCCGAACTCGGGTCGCCTAAAGTTTTTTCGGGCCATCAAATAAGACCTAAAGAACCATATTCACCTCCCTGCCAAAAAACTAGAATTCTGCCCGATTCCCATATTTTCGTGTGTTATAGCACACGCCTTCCATGTGGTCCTGGGACCCCAGACCCCGATCGCCTAAAATTTTTTCGAGCCATAAAATGTGACCCAAGGAACCATAGTAACCACCCCGCCAAGATCGTTCCTCATTTTTTGCATTTTTCTGCCAAAAAACTAGAATTCCGCGTGATTCCCATATTTTGTCTACTATTGCCCACACCTTCCGAGTGGGTCGGGCCTCCAGGACTCGGATCGCCTAAATTTTTTCCGGGCCATCAAATACGACCTAAGGAACCATATTCACCGCCCCGCCATGATCGTTCATCATTTTTTGCATTTTTCGCTCAAAAACCTAAAATTCCGCTCGATTCCCATATTTTTGTGTGCTACAGCCCACGCCTTCCAAGTGGTCCCGGGAACCTCGGACCCCGGTCGCCTAATATTTTTCTGAGCCATCAAATACGACCTAAGGAACCATAGTCACCGCCCCACCATGATCGGTCCTCATTTTTTGCATTTTACGTCCAAAAAACTAGAATTCCGCCCAATTCCCATATCTTCGTGTGTTATTGCCCAAGCCTTCCGAGTGGGCCGGGCCTACCAGACTCGGATCGCCTAAAATTTTTTCGGGCCATCAAATATGACCTAAGGAACCATAGTCACAAACCTGCCATGATCGTTGCTAATATTTTGCATTTTTCGGCCAAAAAACTAGAATTCCGCCCGATTCCCATATTTTCGTGTGCTATAGCTCACGCCTTCCAAGTGGTCCCGGTATCCTCGGACCCTGATCGCCTAAAATTTTTCTGGGCCATCAAATACGACCCAAGGAACCATAATAACCGCCCCGCCATGATCGTTCCCCATTTTTGCATTTTTCGGCCAAAAAAACTAGAATTCCGCGTGATTCCCATATTTTCGTGTGCTAAATAGCCCATGTCTTCCGAGTGGGCCGGGCCTTCCGGACTCGGATCGCCTAAAATTTTTTCGGGCAGTCAAATACGACCTAAGGAACCATAGTCACCGCCCCGCAATGATCGTTCCTTATTTTTTGCATTTTTCGGCCCAAAAACTAGAATTCCGCCCAATTCCCATATTTTCGTGTGTTATTGCCCAAGCCTTCCGAGTGGGCCGGGCCTACCAGACTCGGATCGCCTAAAATTTTTCCGGGCCATCAAATACGACCTAAGGAACCATAGTCACCGCCCCGCCATGATCGTTGCTAATATTTTGCATTTTTCGGCCAAAAAACTAGAATTTCGCCCGATTCCCATATTTTCGTGTGCTATAGCTCACGCCTTCCAAGTGGTCCCGGTACCCCCGGACCCCGATCGCCTAAAATTTTTCCGGGCCATCAAATATGACCCAAGGAACCATAATAACCGCCCCGCCATGATCGTTCCCCATTTTTGCGTTTTTCGGCCAAAAAACTAGAATTCCGCGTGATTCCCATATTTTCGTGTGCAAAATAGCCCACGTCTTCCGAGTGGGCCAGGCCTTCCGGACTCGGATCGCCTAAAAATTTTTTGGGCCATCAAATACGACCCCAAGGAACCATAATAACCGCCCTGCCATGATCGTTCCCCATTTTTGTATTTTTCGGCCAAAAAACTAGAATTCCGCGTGATTCCCATATTTTCGTGTGCTAAATAGCCCACGTCTTCCGAGTGGGCAAGGCCTTCCGGACTCGGATCGCCTAAAATTTTTTTGGGCCGTCAAATATGACCTAAGGAATCATAGTCACCGCCCCGCAATGATCGATCCTCATTTTTTGCATTTTTCGGCCAAAAAACTGGAATTCCGCCCGATTCCCATATTTTTGTGTGTAATAGCCCACGCCTTCCAAGTGGTCCCAGGAACCCCGGACCCTGATCGCCTAATATTTTTACGGGCCATAAAATATGATTTAAGGAACCATAGTCACCGCCCTACCATGATCGTTCCTCATTTTTCCGTTTTTCGGCCAAAAAACTAGAATTCCGCGCGATTCCCATATTTTCGTGTGCTATAGCCCACGCCTTCCGAGTGGTCCCAGATCCCCAGACCCCTATCGCCTAAAGTTTTTTCAGACCATCAAATACGACCTAAGGAACCATAGTCACCTCCCCGCCATGATCGTTCCTATGTTTTTGTATTTTTTGGTAAAAAACCTAGAATTCTGCGCGATTCCATATTTTCATTTGCTATAGCCCATGCCTTCCGAGTGGTGCTGGGAACCCCGGACCCCGATCGCCTAAAAGTTTTCCAGCCATCAAATACGACCTAAGGAACCATAGTCACCGCCCCGCCATGATCGTTCCTCATTTTATGCAGTTTTCGGCCAAAACACTAGAATTCCGCCCGATTACCATATTATTGTGTGCTTTGCCCACGCCTTCCGAGTGGGCCGAGCCCCCCGTACTCGGATCGCCTAAAGTTTTTTCGGGCCATAAAATAGGACCTAAGGAACCATAGTCACCACCTCGCCATGATCGTTCCTCACTTATTGCGATTTCCGGCAAAAAAACTAGAATTCCGCCCGATTCCCATATTTTCGTGTGCTATAGCCCACACCTTCCGAGTGGTCCGGCCCCCCCGGACTCGGATCATCAAAATTTTATTCGGGCCATCAAATAAGACCTAAGGAACCATATTCACCTCCCCGCCATGATCGTTCCTCATTGTTTGCATTTTTCGGCTAAAAACTAAAATTCCGTACGATTCCCATATTTTTGTGTGCTATAATTGCCCACGCCTTCCCAATAGGTAGGGAATCCCGGACCCCGATCGCCTAAATTTTTTCCGGACCATCAAATACGGCCTAAGAAACCATAGTCACCGCCCCGCCATGATCGTTACTCATATTTTGTGTTTTTCGGCCAAAAAACTAGAATTCCGCCCGATTCCCATATTTTCGTATGCTATAGCCCGCGCCTTCCGAGTGGGCCGGGTCTCCTGGACTCGGATCGCCTAAACTTTTTCCGGGCCAGCAAATACGACCTAAGGAACCATAGTCACCGTTCTGCCATGATCGTTCCTCATTTTTTGCATTTTTCGGCCAAAAAACTAAAATTCTGCCCGATTCCCATATTTTCGTGTGTTATAGCACACGCCTTCCAAGTGGTCCCGGGACCCCCGGACCCCGATCGCCTAAAAATTTTTCGGGCCATAAAATACGACCCAAGGAACCATAGTAACCACCCCGCCATGATCGTTCCTCATATTTTGCGTTTTTCTGCCAAAAAACTAGAATTCCGCGTGATTCCCATATTTTCGTCTATTATTGCCCACTCCTTCCGAGTGGGTCGGGCCTCCAGGACTCATATCGCCTAAGATTTTTCCGGGCCATCAAATACGACCTAAGGAACCATATTCATCGCCCCGCCATGATCGTTCCTCATTTTTTGCATTTTTCGGTCAAAACCTAGAATTCCGCTCGATTCCTATATTTTTGTGTGCTACAGCCCACGTCTTCCAAGTGGTCCTGGGAACCTCGGACCCCGGTCGCCTAATATTTTTCTGGGCCATCAAATACGACCTAAGGAACCATAGTCACCGCCCCACCATGATTGGTCCTCATTTTTTGCATTTTACGTCCAAAAAACTAGAATTCTGCCCGATTCCCATATTTTCGTGTGTTATTGCCCAAGCCTTCCGAGTGGGCCGGGCCTACCAGACTCGGATCGCCTAAAATTTTTCCGGGCCATCAAATACGAACTAAGGAACCATAGTCACCGCCCCGCCATGATCGTTACTAATATTTTGCATTTTTCGGCCAAAAAACCAGAATTCCGCCCGATTCCCATATTTTCGTGTGCTATAGCTCACGCCTTCCAAGTGGTCCCGGGAACCCCGGACCCTGATCGCCTAATATTTTTACGGGCCATAAAATATGATTTAAGGAACCATAGTCACCGCCCTACCATGATCGTTCCTCATTTTTTGCGTTTTTCGGCCAAAAAACTAGAATTCCGCGCGATTCCCATATTTTCGTGTGCTATAGCCCACGCCTTCCGAGTGGTCCCAGACCCCCGGACCCCTATCCCCTAAAGTTTTTCCGGACCATCAAATACGACCTAAGGAACCATAGTCACCGCCCCGCCATGATCGCTCCTCATTTTATGCAGTTTTCGGCCAAAACCCTAGAATTCCGCCCGATTACCATATTATTGTGTGCTATTGCCCACGCCTTCCGAGTGGGCCGAGCCCCCCATACTCGGATCGCCTAAATTTTTTTCGGGCCATAAAATAGGACCTAAGGAACCATATTCACCACCTCGCCATGATCGTTCCTCATTTTTTGCATTTTTCGGTCAAAAACCTAGAATTCCGTTCGATTCCCATATTTTTGTGTGCGACAGCCCACGCCTTCCAAGTGGTCCCGGGAACCTCGGACCCCGATCGCCTAAAATTTTTCCGGGCCATCAAATACGACCTAAGGAACCATAGGAACTCCCCCGCCATGATCGTTCCTCAATTATTGCGATTTTCGGCAAAAAAACTAGAATTCCGCCCGATTCCCATATTTTCGTGTGCTATAGCCCACACCTTCCGAGTGGGCCCGGGATCCCACAGCCTAAGGAACCATAGTCACCGCCCCATCATGATAGGTCCTCAATTTTTGCATTTTACATCCAAAAATCTAGAATTCTGCCCGATTCCCATATTTTCGTGTGTTATTGCCCAATCCTTCCGAGTGGGCCGGGCCTACCAGACTCGGATCGCCTAAAATTTTTCCGAGCCTTCAAATATGACCTAAGGAACCATAGTCACCCACCTGCCATGATCGTTGCTAATATTTTGCATTTTTCGGCCAAAAAACTAGAATTTCGCCCGATTCCCATATTTTCGTGTGCTATTGCTCACGCCTTCCAAGTGGTCCCGGTACCCCCCGGACCCCGATCGCCTAAAATTTTTCCGGGCCATCAAATACGACCCAAGGAACCATAATAACCACCCCTCCACGATCATTCCCCATTTTTGCATTTTTCGGCCAAAAAACTAGAATTCCGTGTGATTCCCATATTTTCGTGTGCTAAATAGCCCACGTCTTCCGAGTGGGCCGGGCCTTCCAGACTCGGATCGCCTAAAAATTTTTTGGGCTGTCAAATATGACCTAAGGAACCATAGTCACCGCCCCACAATGATCGTTCCTCATTTTTTACATTTTTCGGCCAAAAAACTAGAATTCCGCCCGATTCCCATATTTTCGTGAGTTATAGCCCACGCCTTCCAAGTGGTCCCGGGAACCCCGGACCCCGGTCGCCTAATATTTTTACGGGGCATAAAATATGATTTAAGGAACCATAGTCACCGCCCTGCAATGATCGTTCCTCATTTATTGCGTTTTTCGGCCAATAAACTAGAATTCCGCGCGATTCCCATATTTTCGTGTGCTATAGCCCATGCCTTCCGAGTGGTCCCAGACCCACGGACCCCTATCGCCTAAAGTTCTTCCGGACCATCAAATACGACCTAAGGAACCATAGTCACCGCCCCGCCATGATCGTTCCTCATTTTATGCAGTTTTCGGCCAAAACACTAGAATTCCGCCCGATTACCATATTATTGTGTGCTATTGCCCACGCCTTCCGAGTGGGCCGAGCCCTCCGTACTCGGATTGCCTAAAGTTTTCTCGGGCCATAAAATAAGACCTAAGGAACCATAGTCACCACCTTGCCATGATCGTTCCTCATTTTTCGCATTTTTCGGCCAAAAAACTAGAATTCCGCCCGGTTCCCATATTTTTGTGAGCTATAGCCCACGCTTTCCAAGTGGTCCCGGGATCCCCGGACCCCGATCGCCTAAAAATTTTTCGGGCCATCAAATACGACCTAAGGAACCATATCCACCGCCCCGCCATGATCGTTCCTCATTTTATGCAATTTTCGGCGAAAACACTAGAATTCTGCCTGATTACCATATTATTGTGTGCTATTGCCCACGCCTTCCGAGTGGGCCGAGCCCCCCGTACTAGGATCGCCTAAAATTTTTTCGAGCCATAAAATATGACCCAAGGAACCATAGTAACCACCCCGCCAAGATCGTTCCTCATTTTTTGATTTTTTCTGCCAAAAAACTAGAATTCCGCGTGATTCCCATATTTTCGTCTACTATTGCCCACGCCTTCCGAGTGGGTCGGGCCTCCAGGACTCGGATCGCCTTAAAATTTTTCGGGCCATCAAATACGACCTAAGGAACAATATTCACCGCCCTGCCATGATCGTTCCTCATTTTTTGCATTTTTCGGCCAAAAACCTAGAATTCCGCTCGATTCCCATATTTTTGTGTGCTACAGCCCACGCCTTCCAAGTGGTCCCGGGAACCTCGGACCTCGGTCGCCTAATATTTTTCTGGGCCATCAAATATGACATAAGGAACCATAGTCACCTCCCCACCATGATCGGCCCTCATTTTTTGCATTTTACGTCCAAAAAACTAGAATTTCGCCCGATTCCCATATTTTCGTGTGTTATTGCCCAAGCCTTCCGAGTGGGCCGGGCCTACCAGACTCGGATGGCCTAAAATTTTTCCGGGCCATCAAATACGACCTAAGGAACCATAGTCACCGCCCCGCCATGATCTTTGCTAATATTTTGCATTTTTCGGCCAAAAAACTAGAATTCCGCCCGATTCCCATATTTTCGTGTGCTATAGCTCACGCCTTCCAAGTGGTCCCGGTACCCCCGGACCTCGATCGCCTAAAATTTTTCCGGGCCATCAAGTACGACCCAAGGAACCATAATAACCGCCCCGCCATGATCGTTCCCCATTTTTGCGTTTTTCGGCCAAAAAACTAGAATTCCGCGTGATTCCCATATTTTCGTGTGCTAAATAGCCCACGTCTTCCGAGTGGGCCCGGCCTTCCGGACTCGGATCGCCTAAAATTTTTTCGGGCCATCAAATACGACCTAAGGAACCATAGTCACCACCGCGCAATGATCGTTCCTCATTTTTTGCATTTTTCGGCCAAAAAACTAGAATTCCGCCCGATTCCCATATTTTCATGTGCTATAGCCAACGCCTTCCGAGTGCTCCCAGACCCCCGAACCCCTATCGCCTAAAGTTTTTCCGGACCATCAAATATGACCTAAGGAACCATAGTCACTGCCCCTCCATGATCGTTCTTCATTTTTTGCGTTTTTCAGCCAAAAACCTAGAATTTCGCCCGATTCCCATATTTTCGAGTGTTATATCCCACGCCTTCCGAGTGGGCCGCCCCCCGGACTCGGATCACCTAAAAATTTTTTGGGCAATGAAATACAACCTAAGGAACCATAGTCACTGCCCCGCCATGATCGTTCCTCATTTTTTGCATTTTTCGGCCAAAACACTAGAATTCTGCCCGATTACCATATTATTGTGTGCTATTACCCACGCCTTCCGAGTGGGCCGAGCCCCCCGTACTCGGATCGCCTAAAGTTTTTTCGGGCCATAAAATAGGACCTAAGGAACCATAGTCACCACCTCGCCATAATCGTTCCTCATTTTTCGTATTTTTCGTCCAAAAAACTAGAATTCCGCCCGGTTCCCATATTTTTGTGTGCTATAGCCCACGCTTTCCAAGTGGTCCCGGGATCCCCGGACCCCGATCACCTAAAAATTTTTTGGGCCATCAAATATGACCTAAGGAACCATAGGAACTGCCCCGCCATGATCGTTACTCATATTTTGTGTTTTTCGGCCAAAAAACTAGAATTCCGCCCGATACTCATATTTTCGTGTGCTATAGCCCACACCTTCCGAGTGGGCCGGGCCCCCCGGACTCGGATCATCTAAATTTTATTCGAGCCATCAAATAAGACCTAAGGAACCATATTCACCTCCCCGCCATGATCGTTCCTCATTGTTTGCATTTTTTGGCTAAAAAACTAGAATTCCGTACGATTCCCATATTTTCGTGTGCTATAACTGCCCACGCCTTCCCAATGGGTAGGGAATCCCGGACCCCGATCTCCTAAAATTTTTCCGGACCATCAAATACGACCTAAGAAACCATAGTCACCGCTCTGCCATGATTGTTCCTCATTTTTTGCATTTTTCGGCAAAAAAACTAGAATTCTGCCCGATTCCCATATTTTCGTGTGTTATAGCACACGCCTTCCAAGTGGTCCCGGGACCCCAGACCCCGATCGCCTAAAATTTTTTCGAGCCATAAAATATGACCCAAGGAACCATAGTAACCACCCCGCCAAGATCGTTCCTCATTTTTTGCGTTTTTCGGCCAAAAAATTAGAATTCCGCGTGATTCCCATATTTTTGTCTACTATTGCCCACGCCTTCCGAGTGGGTCGGGCCTCCAGGACTCGGATCGCCTAAAGTTTTTCCGGGCCATCAAATACGACCTAAGGAACCATATTCACCGCCCCGCCATGATCGTTCATCATTTTTTGCATTTTTCGCTCAAAAACCTAAAATTCCGCTCGATTCCCATATTTTTGTGTGCTACAGTCCACGCCTTCCAAGTGGTCCCGGGAACCTCGGACCCCGGTCGCCTAATATTTTTCTGAGCCATCAAATACGACCTAAGGAACCATAGTCACCGCCCCACCAGGATCGGTCCTCATTTTTTGCATTTTACGTCCAAAAAACTAGAATTCCACCCAATTCCCATATTTTCGTGTGTTATTGCCCAAGCCTTCCAAGTGGGCCGGGCCTACCAGACTCGGATCGCCTAAAATTTTTTCGGGCCATCAAATATGACCTAAGGAACCATAGTCACTGCCCCGCCATGATCGTTGCTAATATTTTGCATTTTTCGGCCAAAAAACTAGAATTCCGCCCGATTCCCATATTTTCGTGTGCTATAGCTCACGCCTTCCAAGTGGTCCCGGTACCCCAGGACCTCGATCGACTAAAATTTTTCCGAGCCATCAAGTACGACCCAAGGAACCATAATAACCGCCCCGCCATGATCGTTCCCCATTTTTGCATTTTTCGGCCAAAAAACTAGAATTCCGCGTGATTCCCATATTTTCGTGTGCTAAATAGCCCACGTCTTCCGAGTGGGCCCGGCCTTCCGGACTCGGATCGCCTAAAAATTTTTCGGGCCATCAAATACGACCTAAGGAACCATAGTCACCACCCCGCAATGATCGTTCCTCATTTTTTGCATTTTTCGGCCAAAAAACTAGAATTCCGCCCGATTCCCATATTTTCGTGTGCTATAGCCAACGCCTTCCGAGTGCTCCCAGACCCCAGGACCCCTATCGCCTAAAGTTTTTCCGGACCATCAAATATGACCTAAGGAACCATAGTCACCGCCCCTCCATGATCGTTTTTCATTTTTTGCGTTTTTCAGCCAAAAACCTAGAATTTCGCTCGATTCCCATATTTTCGAGTGTTATATCCCACGCCTTCCGAGTGGGCCGCCCCCCGGACTCGGATCACCTAAAAATTTTTTGGGCAATGAAATACAACCTAAGGAACCATAGTCACTGCCCCGCCATGATCGTTCCTCAGTTTTTGCATTTTTCGGCCAAAACACTAGAATTCTGCCCTATTACCATATTATTGTGTGCTATTGCCCACGCCTTCCGAGTGGGCCGAGCCCCCCGTACTCGGATCGCCTAAAGTTTTTTCGGGCCATAAAATAGGACCTAAGGAACCATAGTCACCACCTCGCCATAATCGTTCCTCATTTTTCGTATTTTTCGTCCAAAAAACTAGAATTCCGCCTGGTTCCCATATTTTTGTGTGCTATAGCCCACGCTTTCCAAGTGGTCCCGGGATCCCCGGACCCCGATCACCTAAAATTTTTTTGGGCCATCAAATACGACCTAAGGAACCATAGGAACTGCCCCGCCTTGATCGGTACTCATATTTTGTGTTTTTCTGCCAAAAAACTAGAATTCCGCCCGATACCCATATTTTCGTGTGCTATAGCCCACACCTTCCGAGTGGGCCGGGCCCCCGGACTCGGATCATCTAAATTTTATTCGAGCCATCAAATAAGACCTAAGGAACCATATTCACCTCCCCGCCATGATCGTTCCTCATTGTTTGCATTTTTCGGCTAAAAAACTAGAATTCCGTACGATTCCCATATTTTCGTGTGCTATAACTGCCCACGCCTTCCCAATGGGTAGGGAATCCCGGACCCCGATCTCCTAAAATTTTTCCGGACCATCAAATACGACCTAAGAAACCATAGTCACCGCCCCGCCATGATCGTTACTCATATTTTGTGTTTTTCGGCCAAAAAACTAGAATTACGCCCGATTCCCATATTTTCGTGTGCTATAGCCCACGCCTTCCGAGTGGGCCGGGTCTCCCGGACTCGGATCGCCTAAACTTTTTCCGGGCCATCAAATACGACCTAAGGAACCATAGTCACCATTCCGCCATGATCGTTCCTCATTTTTTGCATTTTTCGGCCAAAAAACTAGAATTCTGCCCGATTCCCATATTTTCGTGTGTTATAGCACACGCCTTCCAAGTGGTCCCGGGACCCCAGACCCCGATCGCCTAAAAAATTTTTGAGCCATAAAATATGACCCAAGGAACCATAGTAACCACCCCGCCAAGATCGTTCCTCATTTTTTGCGTTTTTCTGCCAAAAAACTAGAATTCCGCCAATTCCCATATTTTCGTGTGTTATTGCCTAAGCCTTCCAAGTGGGCCGGGCCTACCAGACTCGGATCGCCTAAAATTTTTCCGGGCCATCAAATATGACCTAAGGAACCATAGTCACCGCCCCGCCATGATCGTTGCTAATATTTTGCATTTTTCGGCCAAAAAACTAGAATTCCGCCCGATTCCCATATTTTCGTGTACTATAGCTCACGCCTTCCAAGTGGTCCCGGTACCCCCGGACCTCCATCGCCTAAAGATTTTCCGGGCCATCAAGTACGACCCAAGGAACCATAATAACTGCCCCGCCATGATCGTTCCCCATTTTTGCGTTTTTCGGCCAAAAAACTAGAATTCCGCGTGATTCCCATATTTTCGTGTGCTAAATATCCCACGTCTTCCGAGTGGGCCCGGCCATCCGGACTCGGATCGCCTAAAAATTTTTCGGGCCATTAAATACGACCTAAGGAACCATAATAACCGCCCCGCAATGATCGTTCCTCATTTTTTGCATTTTTCGGCCAAAAAACTAGAATTCCGCCCGATTCCCATATTTTCGTGTGCTATAGCCAACGCCTTCCGAGTGCTCCCAGACCCCCGGACCCCTATAGCCTAAAGTTTTTCCGGACCATCAAATATGACCTAAGGAACCATAGTCACCACCCCTCCATGATCGTTCTTCGTTTTTTGCATTTTTCAGCCAAAAACCTAGAATTTCGCCCGATTCCCATATTTTCGAGTGTTATATCCCACGCTTTCCGAGTGGGCTGCCCCCCGGGACTCGGATCACCTAAAAATTTTTCGGGCAATGAAATACAACCTAAGGAACCATAGTCACTGCCCCGCCATGATCGTTCCTCATTTTTTGCATTTTTCGGCCAAAACACTAGAATTCTGCCCGATTACCATATTATTGTGTGCTATTGCCCACGCCTTCCGAGTGGGCCGAGCCCCCCGTACTCGGATCGCCTAATGTTTTTTCGGGCCATAAAATAGGACCTAAGGAACCATAGTCACCACCTCGCCATAATCGTTCCTCATTTTTCGTATTTTTCGTCCAAAAAACTAGAATTCCGCCCGGTTCCCATATTTTTGTGTGCTATAGCCCACGCTTTCCAAGTGGTCCCGGGATCCCCGGACCCCGATCACCTAAAATTTTTTCGGGCCATCAAATACGACCTAAGGAACCATAGGAACTGCCCCGCCATGATCGTTACTCATATTTTGTGTTTTTCGGCCAAAAAACTAGAATTCCGCCCGATACCCATATTTTCGTGTGCTATAGCCCACACCTTCCGAGTGGGCCGGGCCCCCGGACTCGGATCATCTAAATTTTATTCGAGCCATCAAATAAGACCTAAGGAACTATATTTACCTCCCCGCCATGATTGTTCTTCATTGTTTGCATTTTTCGGAAAAAAACTAGAATTCCGTACGATTCCCATATTTTCGTGTGCTATAACTGCCCACGCCTTCCCAATGGGTAGGGAATCCCGGACCCCGATCTCCTAAAATTTTTCCGGACCATCAAATATGACCTAAGAAACCATAGTCATCGCCCCGCCATGATCGTTACTCATATTTTGTGTTTTTCGGCCAAAAAACTAGAATTACGCCCGATTCCCATATTTTCGTGTGCTATAGCCCACGCCTTCCGAGTGGGCCGGGTCTCCCGGACTCGGATCGCCTAAACTTTTTCTGGGCCATCAAATACGACCTAAGGAACCATAGTCACCATTCCGCCATGATCGTTCCTCATTTTTTGCATTTTTCGGCCACAAAACTAGAATTCTGCCCGATTCCCATATTTTCGTGTGTTATAGCACACGCCTTCCAAGTGGTCCCGGGACCCCAGACCCCGATCGCCTAAAAATTTTTTGAGCCATAAAATATGACCCAAGGAACCATAGTAACCACCCCGCCAAGATCGTTCCTCATTTTTTGCATTTTTTTGCCAAAAAACTAGAATTCCGCGTGATTCGCATATTTTTGTCTACTATTGCCCACGCCTTCCGAGTGGGTCGGGCCTCCAGGACTCGGATCGCCTAAATTTTTTCCGGGCCATCAAATACGACCTAAGGAACCATATTCACCGCCTCGCCATGATCGTTCATCATTTTTTGCATTTTTCGCTCAAAAACCTAAAATTTCGCTCGATTCCCATATTTTTGTGTGCTACAGCCCACGCCTTCCAAGTGGTCCCGGGAACCTCGGACCCCGGTCGCCTAATATTTTTCTGAGCCATCAAATACGACCTAAGGAACCATAGTCACCGCCCCACCATGATCGGTCCTCATTTTTTGCATTTTACGTCCAAAAAACTAGAATTCCGCCCAATTCCCATATTTTCGTGTGTTATTGCCCAAGCCTTCCGAGTGGGCCGGGCCTACCAGACTCGGATCGCCTAAAATTTTTCCGGGCCATCAAATATGACCTAAGGAACCATAGTCACCGCCCCGCCATGATCGGTGCTAATATTTTGCATTTTTCGGCCAAAAAACTAGAATTCCGCCCGATTCCCATATTATCGTGTGCTATAGCTCACGCCTTCCAAGTGGTCCCGGTACCCCCGGACCTCGATCGCCTAAAATTTTTCCGGGCCATCAAGTACGACCCAAGGAACCATAATAACCGCCCCGCCATGATCGTTCCCCATTTTTGCGTTTTTCGGCCAAAAAACTAGAATTCCGCGTGATTCCCATATTTTCGTGTGCTAAATAGCCCACGTCTTCCGAGTGGGCCCGGCCTTCCGGACTCGGATCGCCTAAAAAATTTTCGGGCCATCAAATACGACCTAAGGAACCATAGTCACCACCCCGCAATGATTGTTCCTCATTTTTTGCATTTTTCGGCCAAAAAACTAGAATTCCGCCCGATTCCCATATTTTCGTGTGCTATAGCCAACGCCTTCCGAGTGCTCCCAGACCCCCGGACCCCTATCGCCTAAAGTTTTTCCGGACCATCAAATATGACCTAAGGAACCATAGTCACTGCCCCGCCATGATCGTTCCTCATTTTTTGCATTTTTCGGCCAAAACACTAGAATTCTGCCCGATTACCATATTATTGTGTGCTATTGCCCACGCCTTCCGAGTGGGCCGAGCCCCCCGTACTCGGATCGCCTAAAGTTTTTTCGGGCCATAAAATAGGACCTAAGGAACCATAGTCACCACCTCGCCATAATCGTTCCTCATTTTTCGTATTTTTCGTCCAAAAAACTAGAATTCCGCCCGGTTCCCATATTTTTGTGTGCTATAGCCCACGCTTTCCAAGTGGTCCCGGGATCCCCGGACCCCGATCACCTAAAATTTTTTCGGGCCATCAAATACGACCTAAGGAACCGTAGGAATTGCCCCGCCATGATCGTTACTCATATTTTGTGTTTTTCGGCCAAAAAACTTGAATTCCGCCCGATACCCATATTTTCGTGTGCTATAGCCCACACCTTCCGAGTGGGCCGGGCCCCCGGACTCGGATCATCTAAATTTTATTCGAGCCATCAAATAAGACCTAAGGAACCATATTCACCTCCCCGCCATGATCGTTCCTCATTGTTTGCATTTTTCGGCTAAAAAACTAGAATTCCGTACGATTCCCATATTTTCGTGTGCTATAACTGCCCACGCCTTCCCAATGGGTAGGGAATCCCGGACCCCGATCTCCTAAAATTTTTCCGGACCATCAAATACGACCTAAGAAACCATAGTCACCGCCCCGCCATGATCGTTACTCATATTTTGTGTTTTTCGGCCAAAAAACTAGAATTACGCCCGATTCCCATATTTTCGTGTGCTATAGCCCACGCCTTCCGAGTGGGCCGGGTCTCCCGGACTCGGATCGCCTAAACTTTTTCCGGGACATCAAATACGACCTAAGGAACCATAGTCACCATTCCGCCATGATCGTTCCTCATTTTTTGCATTTTTCGGCCAAAAAACTAGAATTCTGCCCAATTCCCATATTTTCGTGTGTTATAGCACACGCCTTCCAAGTGGTCCCGGGACCCCCGGACCCCGATCGCCTAAAATTTTTTCGAGCCATAAAATATGACCCAAGGAACCATAGTAACCACCCCGCCAAGATCGTTCCTCATTTTTTGCGTTTTTCTGCCAAAAAACTAGAATTCTGCGTGATTCCCATATTTTTGTCTACTATTGCCCACGCATTCTGAGTGGGTCGGGCCTCCAGGACTCGGATCGCATAAATTTTTTCCGGGCCATCAAATACGACCTAAGGAACCATATTCACCACCCCGCCATGATCGTTCACCATGTTTTGCATTTTTCGCTCAACAACCGAAAATTCCGCTCGATTCCCATATTTTTGTGTGCTACAGCCC